>NC_134952.1:33090189-33390501 GCF_965638725.1 Aptenodytes patagonicus | reverse complement strand
GGCGAGCGCGGCGGGGCCGCCGGGCGGGAGGGGAGCGACGGCCGAGCAGGAGCTGGAGGGGCAGGGAGAAGCGGGGGAGGGGGGGGGGCACACACCTCGCCGCGGGGGTGGCGGAGGTATAGCTGCACGGCTAAGGAAGCGATGGGAGACGAAGGGGAAGATAGCCTTCCTCCCCCGCCGTACGCACAGCCATCCTCGGGACACCTACTCAGGGCGCCGGCTTCCCCGCGACTGAGGAGGGCTCTCCGCTGGGGAGGTAAAACTCTGGTGAGCACTGAAGTGCTGCCGTGGGCTCCTTTCCTCCTCTGACAAGCCAGGTCCCAAAGTACTTCAGCATACCTGTCTGTAAGACATCAATGAATAAATAGATTCACCCCCCAGTCTCGCTCGCAACTGCTATAAATCCCCCAAGGAAGGGCACACCAGGACTGTAGCGCTGCTTGGGCATTTGGCGTGACGGAAGCGCAGGACGGAGAAGGTGATAAACAATTGCTTGCTTGAGAACCGCTGATCTTCACGGCGCTTCAAGTACTGCCACGCTGCGAACGCTGCTGCCTGCCTGAGCTGGGGAGCCCTCTCCCTCCTTCCTCGGCCTCTCCAAGATTTACAGGAGACAGCTGGTGTGGGAAAGACAGGAGCCGAGCCTTCCAATTAAGGGGAGGGAAAAATTTCATTTCAAGGGTTTATTTTTAAAGGGTCTTTAAAGAAAATATGTTTATGCTAAAAGGGGACAGCGCTTTGCGAGAATTGTCCTTAAAGCCTGAGAGGCACGTCCCGCTGTGAGCGGGGCATCCAGGCGCAGGGCTGGTGCTTCCATTAATCTCGTAGTCATCTGCGCTGCAATTAAGACTAATGTTGCAGCGTGTACGGGCTGAGCGACCTTGAGCACAGCAGCGTGGCCGAGAAGTGGCACCGCTCCTAAGCATCAGCACTTTCATCTCTTCCCCTCGCACGAATGAGAAGAGCTTCAGAAGGAGGCATTTCTGTAGATCCTGTCAGGACCTGGGCCGCTCTCTGGGACGAGCCACTTTGGCACAGTGCTTTTCCTGGCGTTCCCAGGTGTTTTATTGCTGCGTGGCTGCTGGGGAGCGATTTCAAACGCGAGCAGGGTGCCGCACGGAGCGGGACGGGGAGCGCTGCCCGGCGCGGCTGCCGGCGGGCTGCTCCGCCCCTGTCACCGGCAGGGGGTGGTAGGGGCCCGGCCGTGAGCCCCGCACCTCCGCGCCCTGCGCCCACGGCAGCCGGGAGGAATTTCCCGCCCTAACAGGACTCTTTGTGCCAAACGGTGATGCAAAGCAGCCGGACGTCTTGCACCAGCAATTTCGGATTTTCCCGCAGTGCGAAGCGTCCAGCCACTTTCCCACCAGCAGGAATACAAGGGGGGCAAAGCTCCCGGGGACTAAAGCAGTTGCAGGCTGGTGACCTTGCTGTAGTTGGGCACGATAAAGAGCAGCTCCAAAACTGCTCTTTAGTCGTGAAAAGCTTGCATCAATTTCTGGCTAGTCTCAGGAGAGCTCGAGTCATTTCAGTGCTCCACTCCTTCTCCCTTGGGCCAACGCAGTCCCTTGCCAGACTAAAGGGACGGTGTCGGGGCATACAGTCAGGAGGCAGCTGTAGGTCCTGAGGTGTCAAGTGAGCTCTCTCCCACATCGTACTGCACGGGGGGCTCATGTGAAGAATGTCAAACATGGTAGCAGTGTGTCATAGCAGAACTTAACAAGAATTTTGGAAACAGTCTGGACACTGTCTTTCATGATACTGGGTTTCCTACATTATGACAAATGAATACCAGTAAGCGTCAAAAAGAATAATGATAACTTCCCTACTAATACTACAAGTCAAATGTGCTGCCTCTAGTGATAATGTGTAATAATGATATTGGAAATAGATACTATGCAATATATAAAGCTTTTATAAATCTCAGATCAGGCATTAAATATAATTTGAAATCTGTGTGTTATTTATTGCACTGATTGTAATGAATTCTGAATTATATATATAATGATGTATAATGAATATACGTTTTGAAAGGTCATTTTGTGAAAAACAGAGCAAGTATCATGTGTGCAACACCTGCTAATGAGGCTAGGTGTGCTTCCCCTTACTAGTCCATGCACGAATTCCTGATGAAACAGATCAGTACTGGAAAGAGAGACTACTCTTCCAGAGATTTTGAGCTGTTCTGGTTTTCCTTTGATCTGTCTCATCTTCTGTCTCAGTTGCATACATGAACTTTCCTCTGATTTTTTAATTCACAAGCCTGTGGGGCTTTTGTTTTAAAGGAGTAGTACTGAAAACACAGACTAAATAATTCTGTCGTAGTTGCACTGTAGTCTTGGGTTTAGTGTCGTGAAGCACTTCCTGTTACCTAAAGTACATGTGATTGTCTATACCTACATTTTGAACATACACGAAACTGTATGGCTGTATTTTATAGGGCTTTGTAATTTGTATATGAGTATAAAATACAATGAATTAACTTACAAACTTTGCATTTAATGTACTCAAAATTTATGTCGATGCATTTGTATTTAGTTACTTGAAATTGTCCGAGTTTGGTTGGCAAAGAAGGGTGGAGAGGCCTTTGTGTTTGCTGGACTGCTGTTGACTTGCGATTTTCATTGACCCCGGATAGGCCGTTACAGATTTTGTCCTTCACATTTGTCCAGTCGTTTGACATACAATTCCTTTAACATATATCGTAACCATTTCTCTTATGTTTGTTTAGTAACTACAATTTGTGTACGGTCTTAGATAGTAGGAGATAGTATTCCTTGTAGTCTGTAAAACACTGATACTTTTCTGGAGGAAAGTTGGTTTGTAATTGAATGTATGATAACAGTGAGATTATTAGCATGATGGAATTAAAAACATCCTGGAAACCATTTCTTATTACTTGAAGCTGCTGGTTCAGTGAGAATTTCTCATTACAATCCCACAATGTAATTTTTAATAGTGTGTTTAAGTGTCTTGAAAGTACCATTTTTAGTATGCAAAAAATGTTAAACACTACAGTATTACTGAATCATCCTGTAAACATTAGCTGAATTTCTTTATTCAGCCCATGAGAAAATATTTATAGTCAGTTTACGGTTTTACATTTCTTGGTGAAATAAAAATACTTCCTTAACATCCACATGAAACTGGTCACAGACGAGATTTTGCGAGAATAGTCTTCCAATGCGATTTATGTAATTTATGAAGTATTTGCTAAATTCAAACAAGGAAACCACAAGAGTTTAAACAAGAGGTTGATTGAGTAGTTTTGTGGTCTTAAACATGTAAGTCACATCACTGTTTAAATTAACAGGAGAACTAATACCCAGAGGAATTCTGTAATTTTTTTTTTTTTTTAAAGAAGGAGCCAGAGAAACTCATGTGCTTGGTGTGGTGTGGGAGGACTTTTGATGAGACTAGGTAGGTGGTTATATTTCTGTTTTAAGTTAGTCATTCCATAATGAAAAGTATAGTGCTCTATAACACTCAACATATCCTTATGAAAGTCTACTTCATTTATTCGTGTCTCTGCTTGGGACATGGACATCTTAGTGTGGGTACTAGGGGATTGGTCTTTTTAATGCAAAACCTGCTCTCTCCTGCCCTTCTCTACCTACGTTTCTCCAAGGAACCATCATGGTTTACTAGGGCCCTATCAGCAATACTCAATAATGACAATTAACCTTTGCCTTCACAGTCACAGAATTCAGCCTTTAAACCATTCTTCATGAAAGGTCAAACTGAAATGGTTTTAAAGTAATAAACATGCAAATTCCTTTTCTCTGTGTTCCTATTGTGGGATTTCCTCTCTGTCTCCCAATATGTTTAAGGACTAGACGTAGTCCAGGAGGCTGAAGAGAATTCTATGCATAAGATACAGTTGTTCAACAGACACAGAAAAAAGGTCAAGACAATAGCAGTGCTCTCAGTATACACTTTAGAAATCATTCCTGTACTATCACTACCAAGAAACAGTACTAACCTGTGGCCGAGCTTTTTGACATTGTACATTACAGCATTGCTAAGCTCAACACTCTTTAAATGGAAAATACATCAAAATCTGAAGGCTTGGTTAAAGGGAAAAAGTACTTTATCTTTCTGTTCTCCATGGCTTTTGGGATAAATATTGTTGTGTTTTCCTCTGCCACCATATTCTGTACTTTAAAAAAATAGATGTAAGAGATTTACATAAAGGTTGGCAACACATTTCTTTTTTCCTGAAATGGAAGAGGTTAGTGTGTGATGCTACTGTAAGTTGTTTCTATAGGTCTGAATGTAAGACTTGGAGACAATGTATAACTCATGCTAGAGCCTTTCAAGGATAAATCAGTCTAATGTGAAGACATACTTGGGAGTCCCAGTCATGCTTTCTTAGTATGTCCCTTAACCTTTTGGAGATTGATACTGCCTTCCCAGGTTCCCCATTAGGCCATGAGCGAGATTGTTTGTAAGGTATTATGGCAGAAATGTCATAAGAGACTTTTCCTGTGAAATCATTTTGCCTTGTGCTATCGTATGTAAACTTTGTAAATCCGTGTCCAGAATGGTTGTTTCTACATCCTCTAAGGATCCAGCATTCCAAAGGATGAACATAAGGACCCAAATACGAAAAAAATAAGTGCAGTGAGTTACGAATAGCCTCTTTTCTGACTTTGACGTGGAAGTTCCAGGGGCCTCTCCACAGGGCAAACACTCTCATTTTCTTCTTTCTTCATTTGAAGGAAACCTGGAGAACATGGCTTAGAAGTTATGCCATTGTCTTTATTTTGAAATACTCTGTACACTTAAAGAGCTTACAGAAACCTACTTAATGTCCTGTTGTACTTTTGGCTGCACCCTGTATAATGCCATTGTAAAGCCAGAATTACTTAACAGTCCAAGAATGAAGAATGACATTTATCTACTAAGCCATCGGATCCCTTGCTAGTTCTAAGATATTACATGTTAACTCTTTGTTCCACAACAAAACCCTTCTTTGTGAAGAAAGATGTTGTGAGGTTGCTATCCAGGAGCACTGGGTTTTGTTCCTTGTCACAGGAAGGAATGTCTGTTGGCTAAGCCACAGCAGTGAGAGACGCAAAATGTGAGGCTTTATTCTTGGTTAGCAGTGTTACTGCAGCTAATCACACAAGGCCAGATTTACAGAGGTACTAAGCAAGTCAAAGCAAGCTTGTGGTGTTCAACAACTTAAAAAAAAAAAGTGTTCTGTCTGTACCTCCCTTCTTATACCTCTAGATAACACATTAAATAGAATTGTGTGATTTAACTCCTGTGTATTTGCACTGCTTGGGAAGTACTATATGAGGGCAGAGTATCTTTCTGCAATTTTAAATTAGCAGTACTTTGTTAAATCGGTGCAGTTACATCAGCAGAAGTACATCAGTGATATGTCTAAAAATCAGTGCCACAAACAGTAGAATGCCTCAGGCATAAAAATCTGGCCTTTAGCCATATTTCTCTGTTTTATCAGTCCTCTTCAGCTCATCTGGGCAGCATGGTCTGGAATTTCTAGGTTCCACCTTCCTGCTCCTACAACTCTTGAACGGAGAAATTATGTTAGTAAACGGAGGCCATCACTACTGAAAAATCACTTCCTTTCCAGTTTGTAAGAAGGCAATTGTGTACATTTAATGAAAGCACATAAACAAAAAACAATTAATTTGAATTTGTGCTTTCTAAATGCATTGTTCTTTGTACCATGATCCTGAGTATGAAAATGTATTGTTACAGCATTATGGAGTCTGCATAGTTTTTTAGGCTTTATCACCTCTATCAGGGTAGAAAGTGCAGATTGTTGAACCAGATCCCCACAGGAATTTTTGCTATTTTCGCTCCTCAAGATCAGTGTTGATGATACTTGTACTTCTCAGTTATGTAGGACTTCTTCTACTCAAAATTGTTCATAAGGTATTTTGAGTTGGATTGAAGGGGAAAAACTTGCTAACTTTGTTAACATTGAACACAAGCAATGCAATTGCCCTGGTTCAGTGGGTACATGGCACAACAGCTCTTCAAAATCAGTATAGGTTTTAATTCAGGAAAACCTTTATGGAAAATCAAGTTAACTTAAAATAGCAAAATTATCTGATAGGTACATTGGTAGTTGATGCATTGTGGTGTGTTGGGACCTGCAGCTGAGAAAAAATGCCATAAACCGCTGAAATTACAGGTAGAGTTCCTTCCAAGTGAAGTTATTCAGTAATACTAAATTATATTATTTCCAGTTAAAGCTAGTCCACATGTGCAAAGCACTCCATAAACGGCTCTGCCCTTTAACTAGTTGAAGACAAGTAAATTAACTGTGTTAGAGGAAGGTTTCACATTTGCTCAACTTAGAGTTGCATTTAATGAATCACCAACATACATAAACCAATCAAAACTAGAAGTAAAAAATCAATCGAGCCTTTGCTGCTTTATAAGCTAGTATGTTTCTGCACATAGATCAACAGAGATGACAAAAGTTGAAAGGCAATCTAAAATTTCAGGAGTTACATATAATAAAGAGGAAGAGAGTCAGTTGAATTGAGCCTCAGAATCTGGGTTTTACCTCGCGTTCAATTTAAAGCCTTATATTGGAAAGAGTGTTAAATCTGAACGCAGAAAGGTGCCTAGCCGTCGCACATCCAGCCTGCATGCTGTGTGCTGGGAGGGGGTCAGGGCTGGGAAGCCCCCTCTCCACTCTCTGGCTTTCCTGATTGCGCTTGTGGCTGGGGCATAAACGTGGTTTGGCTGTAAGTAGCTTTGGAAGTAGGCAAGCCATTAACAGGCTCATTATGAGAGCCTGAAGTCCTGTGTTTTCCAGTAACATTCACTATTTCCTTTAGGAGCTGCTACAAGGAAGGGGCCTACGGTGCAACAGAGGCTCAGTCCTGGAAAGCAATGCGCAAAGACCCCACTTCACCCCCCAGGCACTGAGCGTCTGCAGATGCCTCCGTTTTTCCTAGTAATGCTGCTTAGGCACATCCCGCTAATGACTAATGCATTTGCTTGCATATTTCCCATCTGGACTGAGAGGAGTATCTTAGGATTTATCCTGCTTAGGGGCATTGGTATTCATCTACCAGATATGTCGAATTCTCCTGAGGACTGTGATCCAATGAGGGTGCTCAAACGATGAATTCTTTGCAAGCAGGAGTTCAGCACACAACAGTAGCCCCGATGGCTTTCACTTGGTAAGTGGCCAAACAAGGTAAAAATGCTTGGGTCTTCCCTTTAATGGGATTTTTTACTATTAGCTTAAACTACATGTATTTTTAACAATAAAAGGTGATTGTGACACAACTTGGAGGGGTTGTTTCTGTTTTGAAGAAAAGATTGAGCCAATTTTCTGTACTCAAAGTGATTGCTTGGTCATCATAGTCCTAGAACATTTAAGAATGTGAATCTCAGTCCAGTAGAGAAACTCCTGTCAAAGTTGTAAGGCTTCAGGATATATGCGAGATTTCAGCCTGTATCTTTTGGGTTTTTGTTTCGTTTTTTTTGTGGTAATTTGTCTTGGCTAATTCAGGAGTCTCCCTGCTGAGCAGGCTGGCTGTTGTAAATCCCATTCACTAGGTAATATATGTGTGAGGAAGGAAGTTGAATGATCTATGCCCCAATAAACGGCAGAGAGCCTTCAGAATGCATTACAAAGAGATGGAAGTTTTGCCAAGAAGACTACTTAGCCTTAAAGCTGAAACTCATGGCATAATTTATTACTTTCAATAGTTTGAAAATTAGCTGTGAGGAAGTACAAACTAGGAGCCACTCACTATAAAAATACACTCCTCCAAAACAACACAAAATCCTAATCCTCTCTGAAGTTCAGAAGAGTTCAGGCAAAAAAGAAAAAAGCGAAAATTGGGACTAAGATCCATCTGTGCTTTGTTTTGCTTGAGTCATCACCAACAGATGGCAAATACTCTGTAGAAATCACTCAGCTGAGTTACTCCAGTTTGTGGGGTACCGAAGGCATCTACCCTTAGTTCTAACCTTAGACTCTTTGTCAGAAACTCAGTTTCCTTTGGAGGTTCAGACAGGTACCAGCACGCAGGCTTGTGCATAATTAAGCCTTCGGCTACAGTACCTGTTATGTAAATATTGGTAATAATTATCTTCCCTTTTATTTCTTCTGAAACAATAGGTTTCAGTCCTAACACAAGACTGCCTAGCTGTGTCAAACTTTATAGGCGGTTGCAAAAATAGCTAGCAGCAAGCTGGTATTGACTGTCACTTCCTGTAGGACTCACATTGACATCTACTATTTCAGATGTACTGCAGTTTAGAAATATTCTACATGCCATTTCCCAGTGACTTCTGCAGTTGGGCAGACATGAGATGAATGCAAAAACTGTCTATCGTGTAGACTCATGTTCCCACTTAATCTTCATGCAGGGAAAATTATTATTCAATTTCATCAATGTTTTATTAGATTTTCCTCAAAAAGTTGGCAAAAGAATATCATTCTTCAGAGACTAACAAGTTAGTGTGTGCTGTTTCCCCAATATTGGCATTGACATTCTCATTTCTGTAAGTGTATCTTGTTTTCAGGGGAGCGAGATACTATTTTTAGAATTGATCTCATACCTTCCTTTGTTTCTCCCCCAACTCATTGTGACGTGCAAGTGAGTATGTGATTGGAAAATGATCTATTTGCCCAGAAGAGACCTCTACCTAGTTAAGCTCCTTATTTTGTTCAGTATTAATTTAGATGAGGTAGATAATATTCACTGTTCATGTAAATATGTCATCTACTCAGTCTACCGAGACCACTTGCGCTATTGCTTAATAAAATTATGGATATGTGAGTAGTGTCTCTGTGTCTCACGATAAAATTTCCATCGTACTGCTGACAGGCATAAACCAGAAGGCACCCTTTGCCAAGGTGCTGTCTGTCCTATTGAACTTGGACTTTTGTAAGCCTTGATCAATGAATGAATGTATCTAGTAGGCAGCAAACCGCAGCATGATGAGCAGAGCAAAGTGGGAGCACCTAGGAGAGCTGCGCTGAAGCCTAGCACCTGATATGCCAAGAATTATAGATTATATTGAGTAAAATTCATTTCAGTTTTGGACACATGCTGTTGCATCGGAATACAATGCTATTATTTTTTAATAGACATACAGAGCTTGCCAATGCAGTTTTAGAGTAGCCAAGTGGAATGTAAAGATTTCAAGTCAAAAGGGAAGGCTGAGCGTTGCAATAACAAATGACAGCACAGTGGTCATGTGCTGAACTGGTGGCAAACTGAATCAAAATGGCTGTATGGCTGTCTGCACTATTGTTCATGCTGATTCCTCACTGAGATATCCTAATTATTCACATATTTAGCACTAGGTATTGTAATTCTTTAAAAATAGGATAACCGAGAGTTTTCTGCTGATATTACCATTCAGTAAACGATGTGTGTGGCATGTGCAACATTTACGGGCACGTGAAAAGAAAAAAAGGGTGAAATTTATTTTTCTAGGTGCTAGAAAACTCAAATGACTACTCGGAAAATTTGAGGAAACGTGTCTCTGGACATTGGCTTTGGCATAGGAGGTGGTGGAAGCAGAAAAATCGGAGAACCTATGAAAGCAGCTGATGTTGCTATTGTCAGTATGAGTTGGATGGAGTTAAGACAGATACTGTCTTACTATCCCAATGGAATGTTACCACTGAATTGGTATGCTATGTGTTTTATTGTTTTCTGATCTAAGTATAGCACTGAAACTTGAGCTCCTGGGCACTGCAGATTTCCCCTAAATCTACGGTTGGGGGAAAGCTCTTTCACTTAGCTTTCATTGGATGTTATTTTAGGGAAAACCTGTCCTTTTCTGTTGAATAGGTGTACTGTTCTGTTTCTCATAACGTCAAATAACTTTTTTGCTACCTCACCCTTTAATGAAGAGCTAATGGTACTAGCAGAGACTAGCAATTACAGGTATCAATCTTGTTTCTATCTGTGGAGAAGATAGCTTAAGTCTGCTCTTAAAACTAAGAAAATAAACAAACTTATGATGATGCTGTGATTTTTCTTTAAAACAGAAGTCTACTTAAATTGCAATATCTATGACTTTATCATCACATCTTTGTCTATGTGCATAAGAGGACTCATTTACATTTTAAATTATGGATTTTCTAATAATTTATCACAATGCCAAAATATTCTGTAGCATTGATATGTAAATGCTTCCCGCATCTTCACATAACTCCCCCCAGATAAAGTCAGTAGCATGAAGAGGAAGGGAACAGGAGGGGATGACAAGATGCAAGTCCACTAGAAGAAGCCAGTAGCACAATGTGAACTAAATGAAGGTGCCTTCTCCTGTCTTACCCAAGTTAGGTGCAATACAGTTCTGTGCTCTTCTCTCACTCTTATCTGACCAGCCAGCAAGATGCACAGATTGAGCCGTGCTTAACTTTTCTAGCAATGATAAGGTGCCATAAGTTTTAATTTTAGGGAACACAAACACTTTTAAACCAAGATCCAAAGTAAAATACAGCTGAATCTGCAGAAGTGCAGAGGTAGTAAGGTCTGTTGGAGGGCTGGTGGTGGGCAGCTGGTAGCCAGAGTGTCTTAAATTGGATCACCACTCACAAAACAGAAGTGGGGAACCACAGTGTTAAGTGCCCCTTCTGCATATAGTATTTTTCAGAGTGTGTGTATGCCATTCAGTTGCCACTATTCACTTTATTCCAGAATTTGGCCCAAGGATCGTGGCATAAGGGCAGATGGCTGGTACACATTTTACACAAATTGCCTGCTTGCTGCAGAAGGTTATGACGGCGGTTTTGTTTTGTGCTCTTTTTAATATTATCGTTAGATGTCTGGTTTAAATAAAGAGGTGTAAAGTTGCCTAAATGTTGTTTTTTCTTCTGATCTTGTAAACTAAAAAAAAATTTGTGAAAGTTTCACTATGAAAAGAGTATTTTCTACATCAGAAAGTTAAATACAGATTTCCACTTCAGATAAAATTCCAGTTTCCCTTATCTTGCAATGATTTGGTGTTCACCCGTATGTATTTTTACCCCAGTAGCATAGAAAGAATTGTTCTTTGAGAAAGAATTTATCTGAAACAGATTTAAATGTAACCTTAGAGCACAAAACATGAAAGAAGAAAACAGTGTTAAACTTTTAAAACAATCAATTTTATTCTGCACACAGCAATTACTTCTGCTGTCAGCGGGATTAAAGTTTACTGCTGTTGGAAACTTGTAAAAAGTAAAATGTGTTCCTGTAAAATGCCTTGTCAACTGCAAGTAAACAAGACCACACCTTTCAAGAAGCAGGCATCTCCTTATTTTAGTGTCAGTAAGGTATGTGTCTTAAACATCTGCTCAGAAGTAGTTACAAAACTGGGATTTGAACAAAGAGAAGGAAATGCTATATTCCTGTGTGGCAAAGAAATCTTGTTTATTGACTTTCTGAACTGGAGCCCTCAGCCAGCATACATGGGATTCAGCTGTTCATCTTGTAGTGAGCTGAGAGATGCCTATATCCAAAAGTTGAATTGGGATTAATATGGATGTCTTTGTGATTGTTATTACACTTCAGTAAAATTAATCCTCATCTTATATTGGTACAAGTCATATCACAATTAAGCTTAATGACAGACACAATCCCTGTTTTTAATTAAAAAAAATACCTTCTGTGAACCTTTCAGGGGAAGAGGAGACAGGAGGAGGAAGAATTACCTTTCTGCTCAATTTATTCTGTTTTAATCTAAAGCAAATTAAAATAACATCCCCCCCCCCGGAAAAAATAGACCTTTAAAAACCCATACCTTTTAAAAGAGAGTTAAAATTGTAATGCATCCCTCATAAACAGTCTGTATCAGGATCAGTTTGATGGGTAGTTTGCTTTTATTGGTACCTTCTTCTGAAAAAAAACCCAATCAAATGTAAAACCCCAAAGCTGTAAATTTTCACAGACCAGGGCTGAGAATGAGATGGCAATGCTGTTTACCGGGATAAATCAGGTGCTACTAACAGAATTTCAATACCAAAGGTTAATAATATCATCATCAGTAGCTCTTGAAAGAGACCTGACTGCCTAAAGGCAACTTAATTTTAAACACTGAGACAAGTCAATCAGTATACACCTAAAAATATGCATCAAGAGATGCAGTTTGCATACATTACAGCCTTGTTTTTTCTTTCTAACCTGTGAGATCTTGAATTCTTTTGTTCACTTATTCAAGAACTTAGGCACATGCGTATTTCTTTGTAGGGTATGGGTCTGCTTGTTGCTGGTCGTCGGGTAGAGAAAGAGAGTTTCTAGGGGAAGGGCAGGGCACGGAGAAATAGCCTTCCACTCAAAATTCTGTGCTTCCTGTGTTACACCACCTCTCTCACCAGGTTATCTGTCTGGTGATAGGGGGATGTTGATGAATTGAAAATGTAAACGTCAGCTCAGTCAATATACATTGACTACGGCCTGAGAGGTTAGAAGGTGGGCCCGTTTTCCCATTTTTACATTTTGCATTATCAGAACTGATAGCCTGCAACATTTAACGTGGCTAAGGGTGCAGGGGAAAGCAAAATACAGATAGGTCAGTAAAGCCATCTCAGTGCTCTTGGGAGCACTACCCTGGGTCATGACTAAATGGGTGTTTCTGACCAAGTGCCAACAATTTTGGCAAGGCTGTGTGAAGGAATAAATCCATGAAACTTAACAACTTTTTTTTTTTTTTTAATTAAAATGCCTATTATGAGCTCCAAGTGGATCTTTATTTGTGTTTCATGGAACCCAGTGCCAATGGTGCAGGGAGGAATCCACTTTCACTTGACACTCTGTTACACTTTTTGCTCTGAATATGCTATGATTCGATTTATTATGTCAGTAAATATCCACATAGGCTAGTAGAGAAGGTATATCTGTTCATGGTCATAGGTTAAATTAAGAAAAGTGTTATTTCCTGGACATCTGCTTTGACTATCAGTCTCAGAAAGAAAATAGCTCTACATCTTTTAAGTCATGTGGAAGAAGAAGCTTTATGGAAGAAAATATAGTTACCCATTGGCTCCTGGAAAGCAGTACAGCAAACCTGATTTTAGGTGTCATTCAGAACACAATGAATTCAGGAAAGTTGTATTTTTATCAAGGGCATTGCTCTTGAAACTATAAGTCAGTGGCTGCCTTGCCTGCTTTCTGCCCAGGACCCTCCACCACTGAGGCTTCTTTGGCACAGAAATTGACATTAAAGCTAATACATTGCATCACATTTTTAGGAAATTTAAAATTTGCTTCTGGGAAAGACTTTTATTTCCTATCTTCTCTAAAAAAGGCAAGATCTGCGTGAGATACTTGCTTTATCTGCACAATTAGAAGGGAAGATCATGTGCTGTTTTACAAATACGTAAGCAGAAAAACACTTTCCTTCAATAGCTTACAGCTGATATGGATAAAGAGAACTGAACATAATAAGGATAATACAAGATCTTTGATTCTGTTTATTTTTATTTTCTATTGCCTTTTTACCTTACCTCTTCTGAGTTAGCTTTGTGGCCTTTCAATGGTTTTCTGAAAAACATCCTGAAGAAAAAGATTTTTGCTGGCCAGTTTGCTGGCATAGTGTACTATATGAGCCGAACCAAAGCCATCTTTCTCTTTGAATTCTGCTCTTCTCTAAGTATAATTCCTCAACCCTTTCCTAAGTAGTATGTGTATTAAGAAGTGTATATATGTACATATAGAGCCATATGTGTGTACAGATTTATAGGCCTGTATAATTTTTCTTATTTTTAGTTTTTAAAGTTCTTTTTGACAACAGTGCTTTAAAAAGTATTTTACTGTAGAATTAGTCTCTGTTGGTTTGCATCTGATTTTGTAAGCACTCATCAGAACAATCTCATTAATTTCACTAAAACGAGGAAAATGTTTCTGAGATTTTCAGATTAATATTCACTTTCAAGACATGAAAATATGAGCCGTGTATTGTGACATGATTGCATCAGAAGAAATATTCACAGAAGCAGGTGGGAAAAATTTTCCTACGTCATGACTGGTGAGATAGATACCAGATTTGTGCTCATTGACCTTGTTGCTGTCTAGTGGCTTTCTTTACTACACACCCTCGTTAATGGCAGCAGAAGTTCAATCAACGCATAGAACCAGGGCAGTGTGTGGGTCTAATTACTGCAGCAGTGTGCATGTCCGTGATAATGGGCATTTTGTAGCTGAGAGCGTAACAACAGAGACAACAGGTGTCAAAATTCAAAGGTCTCGAGAATAACGGGCAAGGACACTTTAAGTTTTAGTAACTGCCATAGCAATTAATCACGGTGAGGATCTTTTGATTGACTCTTTCCTCGGCCAGTGTTTTCCTGAAGAGGCAGAGGGCTTGGTTTCACACCCACCTCCTGCTCGGCAGCAGTGCCAGGGACAGACCGACCCACGTTCCAGGGGAGGCGTTGGAGGGCAGCTCTGGCTCTGCTGCAGCAGTCTCCCTCGGTGGTGCAGCTCCCATGCCTCTTCAGCTGGCTCTGACTCAGAGACCCTTCCCTTCTACATTGTAAAAGCAACTCTGCTGAAAACAGTGAGGTCTCAGGCTGTATTATTTTCTCTTTATGGTATCTGTAAAGGAAGGCAGTCCCTCTTGTTGCCTTTCTCTGGCTCAGGTAACTTGAAGCATCTTCCCTCTCTGCTTGGAGGTGGCCGAGTCTTCTTTAACAAGTTGATGGGGAATTGGCATATATGGAGGACGTATTCTCCCTTGCTGCTAGCTTCAACTCAGAAGATTAAGCTTCAGCTCAGCTTCAACTCAAAAAATCAAGCACAAGCATATATTTTACAGCTCATCAGTACTTACAATGGATGGAAGAAAACGTAGACTATTCATAAAAATAAGGGGCAATATTACAGCTTTTGCAGCCATGTCATCAAAAATATTCTTTCTGTCTTTGCACTGAGCCACTTGCAGTCTGTAATACACTGAACAGAGATTTTATGTCTCCTTTTTCCCTCAGTTTCCAGCAAGGAAAACATGTGCTCTGGTTCAGCAAGTGAATCCACCCATGCTTGTGATACTTACACAGGCTATGTGTGAGAATTATACCAACAATTACTGTTTAGGAGTGCTCTGCATGCAGATGCCACATAGAGCATTGAAAATGTATCACATAGTTATGGGAAACACAATAGGAATCTTTCTGCGAGTGAAAGAATTATATTTTAGCCACGTTGGAACCAAACAATCTAGCCAGCTCTAAGTCTTTATTCACATGTAAAAAGATCATTTATGCATTGTAATGCACCCTTGTCCAAATAATTGTGCTGGAATATTGTATGAAAGTTTTTGAACAGCTCTGTAATAGCCACACTGTTGGATGACAGCAGTATCATTAGTAGCCTGCGTAAGTATTTCTAACCATGTGCAAATTCATCTGTTATTCCATTGTAATTTATCACACAGTTTTCACCTTCTATGTATTTAAAGAGAAATTAACTGTACTTGAAATGCTTCCCAAGCCCAATTAGCTCCATGCATAAGTTAGATGATGTTACGTTGGTGTAGGGTGGAAGTGACACCATGTGCTGTTCCAAGGCCCACAGCTGCAGAAAGGTGCTGGAAGACGGGGTGATTCAGAGGAGAGCCACAACGCGGGGAAGGTTGCTGTTCAAGGTCTGTTTATATCTGATGAGGTGCCATGCTGGCTAAGGCAACTGGAGGCAGCTATCAAAGGTCTCTAATGTGCCCATGTGAAATACTTTTGATGAGTATTTCACCAGCAGGTTCTCACCTGCTGAGAACCTTCAGCAAAGGTTCTTAAAACCTTTAAGCATAAAAACCCTCTCATGAACAGTAACTGAATAAAAGAGAGGACATATATAATCAGCGTCACTTCTCCAGGAATGCAAATGGAAGAAAATATCCCTAAATACATGTCTTGTCTTTATATGGTGTCCCCAAGCATCCTCCTACGATGACCCATTATTTGTCTGATCTGCTGTGGCTGTTTTTGTGGTCCTAAATAATCGAACAACATTGCTTCTAACACCTGCACTAGCTCAAGTATCTTGAAACAGGAGCATCTTGAAAAATACCCCCCAGTGAAAATCTGAATGAGCTTGACCTGTTTAATTTGACAAACAAACAAAAAAATGAGACTTGACTTGATAGAATGCAGAGTAACCGGCATATTAAAGGACTTCAGTGTAGTGGAGAAGGGCATATGTGCTCAGGGCATGAACATAAACATATCCCCATCAGGCACACGAATTTATGAAAGGGAACGTGATTAGCTGCTGGAGTAAACTTGCCAGGAAAGAGATGAATTGTCACTCCCTTGATGTTTGCAGGTTGAGACTGAATGCCTTTCAAGACGATATGCCTAAGCCATTCATAAATTATGCTTTAGTCTAATTTATGTTACCAGCTTAATATGAGTAAATAAGGTAAATGGGTGAAATAAACCTGTGACATTGAGAATAATCCAATTGTTCCTTAAGACATTAAATATCTGGGAAAACGGAGTGATCTCAAAGCCTCCGACTGAAACATTAACAAAATGAAGCAATGTTTGCAAGTGCCTAAGCAGATTTTCAAATGGGCTGCAGATTTTTTAGGAGGTTCGTGCAGAGTAATTAATTTTCTCACTTTTTATTTTGGCCAAGGTTTTGTAGAAGAGATACATTGCTGAAAGTAGTGTAGCCATCCCAAAATCAGCTGAGTCTATGTGCTATAGCACCTTTCAGGGGTGCATGTGTATAGTATACAAATGGCAACCATGGCTTGAATTTGATTGCATTTGTTGTGAAGCCCAACTTGCTTTTTCAAAAGAATTCAGTTGCACAAAGATTTAAAAAATAGATTTGTAGGACATTCCTTTGTCAAAAAGACATAGCATCTTTCATTTGGAAAATCAACCCCCCTGTCCTTCTAGAATCTAATAGAAAATATTTTCAAATGGTAATAGTATTCTAGGCAGAAATCCAGAGCACTATATTTGCTGCCTGAAAATATAATTTAGGAGTTGTAATATATTCCCTAATTAAAAATATCATGCACAGTAGTTATTTTATTATTCAGTTATTATCTAGACCATTGAACTAATCTGAAGAAAAGCAGCATTATCAGGGGCACAAGTGAAGGGGTTCTCTTTCTATTTTTACAAACAAATCATTTTCTTTCCAGTAAAAGGGACAATATTTTTTTTGTTTGAAAAATAAGGACTTACTGTGCCTTGCTATACAATTATTGTTAGACTTTAGCTAAATACAGGTTATATTTCTTGTCTGAAGGAACATACAGGATTACTTTAATGACCTTTTTGTTTTGTGGTATATGGGTAATACTTCATAAAGTTAAATAAATAAGAGATTGAGAACCAAAATAAATACCATGTATAAACCTTATGATTTTTACCTGTAAGAATAAAGCTAATTTTCAATCATTTGAAAGAAATTGGAGTACATAAAACTTGAAAATCGGAAGTGGTTGCTCTGTCGTTATTTTCTAGTGCACCAAGCCTACAAGTATAAACTGTTGGTTCATGTGTATTACAAGGTTTTGTCCATGTCAATGATGAGTGCAGTCAAGCTGTTACAGATTCAAGCTGCAGAGACTTGGCTCTGAAGCTCAGACTGTAGCGGTAGACCTAGGTGGTGTCTGCAGGTCCCCAGTTCAGTCCCTGTGGATGGCCCAAGGGCATAAATTAACAGATTCTTCTACATGGCAGAATATACTGGTGAATACTATATAATATAGAAGGTATAGTATATAAAATCCACTATATACTTTCCAAAAATTTGTCCACTTTTTCAATTGTATTAGGTGGTCTGATGACAGGTGTTGGGCTGTTTTTCCTTAAACATCTGTGCCTACAAATACTACTGCTTTTGCCCTTCTGAGCATTCAGATGCTACTTATATTTCATTAACACTAAATTATAAAGGACAAGGGTTTATTTCTTCTAAACTTTATTAGACTTGCTTTACATTTTCCAGAAAAAAATAAGCCATTTTTCCAGATCATGTTTTTGAATTTTCACGGCTTTTTCGCTACACATCTTTTAACTAAAACTTCTTTATCTCTGCTCTCCAAAACCCTGAAATCAAGAACTCAAAAATCTCTTTGTGTAGTACAAACATGCAGTCCATTTTTAGTTTCTTAGTAAATTGGTATAGGGTAAAAAACTTGAAATTCAGGACAAATCATTTGGAAAACTGAAGTCTGAACCTTAGAACTGAACAATGCAGTGGCCCCTGAGTGACCACCTTTCCTGTGTAGATTTCCAGATACTGAAGTTCTTTATGCTTTACTAGAATTAAAATAAAACATCGAGTATGTATATGTTCTCAAATCTCTTTCTTTTGGAAAATAGCGTTATTTGTATTGTAAAAATTTCTGCTCAATTCATTTTATTTTATGTTTTTGTTGTGCCATGAGTGACCCGTTTTACAGTATACTACTTCTGCACTACACGACAAAAATAAAAATAATCATTTGTATAATACAACCAAATTTATGATCATGTTTATGCAGCTGAGTTCTAATTTTGATTCTGTCTAGCTGAAACCAATGCAAGTTCCAAACTAATTCTTTCAGACTAATCGTTTGACTCATGGCAAGGCATTGTATTCAACAAATGCAGCATAAAATGTAAGGATTATGTAGACAAAGCTCAAAGGTAAACGCAGTGTTCCAGTCTGCTGACAAAACTTGCTTATTTGTCTTAAAATTCTGAGCTGTTACACTTCAATAATTCTCTTTTACACCACAGAATATATCTGGAGTATTACACAGTACTTCTAAATTTTCTGTCAAACACAACACAGAAATTATATTGCCCTTTTATTTGCTGAGTGCTGTATCACAAAGAAGCAATAAGATACAGAGAGAAGATAGCCTGAAGCCCAGGATATGGTTATGGCCTATAAGTATTTTGGTTTTTCTCAGCATGAGTTTGCTAATTCGCGTATTAATTGGTGTTCACATATCATCACTTTGTCATTAGGAATCCAGTTACTGCATTCAAGCACAATATTAGGAAGACTATCTCACAACATTTTCTGTTGGCACAGGGTACTTTTCCTTTCTGTAAAAAAAAAAGTAAGTCCATGCAATAATGGAGTGGAAATGCCAGTTATAAAAGTTATACATATACATGTGTAGCAAAATTTTTTATAGTTCATGTGCTAATAAAATTAAATAAGAAACTTCTGTACATACCTCTTAAATCCATTATTAAATACAGCTTTAGCTTCAGAGAAAACCAGGTTAAGCCATTTAGTGTTGTCTAACACTAGGTCATAAACAGCAATTTTTTCCTGCATGCTAAAGTAGCTTAATCCATTAATCCTTATTCAAAATGTAAATGTTTATATTAGATAATTAAAACAAGGTTTTGTTGTGCTCTTGTTCTCTTTCTCTTTCAATATACACTTGATTTATTATTCAATAAATTTTGTCTTTCTCTTTCTTTTCTTTCTGCACTGTAACTCTGCTGCTTGAAAATCCAGATGTGTGTTCTAGATGATACTGGGGAAAACCAAATTTTCCTCTGGCTGGAAATTGTAAGAAAGTGTTTATTACATTCAAATCTGAATTTCTATCTATTTTGGATTTTTCTAATGAAATAGCTAAATGTTATCGACTGAAGGTTTCATGTTATTCCGCACCCTAGCAGCCAAAATATGCAGCCAAAATATGCAAAATAATTGCAACAGTACCTGCATTAAGCCCCCCAAAATGCAGAATTGTGTTGGAAACTAATACCTTGGTGTGGTGAAGTGAAAAATTCTTGCATGATACTTATTAAAGCAAAGGAAGCCAGGGAGGATCATCTCAGAATGGTGTAAGATGACATATTCTTTTACATAAAGTGAAAACGGATGGGGACATATCTGCAAGCACTTTGGAGGAGAGGTTTAAGATCTAAAACAATCTCGTTAATTGGTGATTTGGTCTGAAAAACAGGATGCAGTTCAAGCAGGACAAATGCAAATTACTGCACTTCAGTAAGAATAATCAGCTGAGCAATGAACGATAGAAACTGGCTAGCTAAGCAAAAGTTGCAGAAAAAAAAAAATCTGGATGTTTTATTGAAGGGAACACCAGTTGCCAAATTCATAATGTTGTGAGGAAAAAATAACCCCCCCCCCCCCGAACATCTGGTATCCTGGTTTGGTTATTGCTCTTCAAACAAAGTACTGACTGACTGAAGAGGTTGTAGAGAAAAGCATGGAGGGTGATCAGAGGTCTAGAAAACATGACCTGAGGAGGAAGGAAATAATCTGTTTCCTTCATCCAATGACAAGAAGTAATGAGCTAACGTTGCAACAAGGTATTTGTAGAAATTGAGAAATATTTTCTAACTAAGAGCTGGAATAGACTGAAGAGAGCTGTTGTGCAGTATTCATCACTGGAGTTTTTTATGAATGGGTTACACAAAGGCCTGTGAGGATGATTTTGGTGCGTTTGATACTGACTTAGGAGGAAGAAATATGTAAAGATCTTATGAGTTACTTCCAGTTCTATTTTATATGGTTAGTAAATACGGGTATTCCAGCATGGAATTACATAAAAGAAAAGGAGTAAGCTTAAAAAGAAGCAAACAAAACCTACTAGTTCAAAATACTTACTTGCTTTGTGGTGTAAGTGTTTTTATTTTTTTTTTATATTACGACCCTCCTTGAATAACTTTACTTCAGCTTTCGTACTATGTAATTCAGTTTCTGCTTTGCCAGTTAAACTGACATCAAATGTCACCACAGGTTTTTTCTACACAGCCGCTTCTGCATGATAGGAACTGCCCAGAGAGATCTATAAAGGCATCACTTTATCTTCCCCTGTATCTCTCCTTAAAACTTACCATGGCTTTGAGGCTTACCCAGTCTTCAGCAAGCTACACCCTTGGAATGTTGTAAGAGATTCTTATTTTGTGGTTTCCATGGGGAGAACCCTTTTTTTTCCCTTTCCTCTTTCTGCATTTATTACTTGCAGCACAACAATAGGTCTTCAGATATATGAAGAATCTGAGAAATCTCTCAGAATACTGTCTCCCAGGCCAAATGCCAATGTTCTGGCAGGAATGCCCACTGCTTTTATCAATATTGCTATAAAATCCAAGTCTCGGCTCGCTTGAGTTTGTTTCTGTCAGCTGATTTATGTTTCTAGTCAAAACGTATTGAAAGCAGAAAATGGAGCTGAATGGCCTTCAGAAAAAGTGGAGTACAAATTGAAACTCTGAACATAGGAAAACCCTTCTAATCTTACAGTTTCCTTCGGACTGTATTACTTCAACATTTTATTCTTCCTTGAACATGTTTTCAACCTTCTTTGATATTTTGCCACTTTAGAAAGAAGTCTTTTTCTTTGGCAAGATTACCTTGGGAAATTACATTTTCATACACTCTACTGCAATGTACTCAAATGGTGCTTAGATCTAAGATTGCCTATAATTTACCATTGTGAAAATTCTAGAGAAATTAAACAAATGGAGGGAATTTCCATTCTTCAACCTCAGATCCAGAACTGACATCTAAAACAACCCTCCCTGGTTCTTTATTTTACTCTGTTCTCCCAAGCTCACTGTAGCTCTTCTATCCTTATGCTGTACCCCTACATCTCTGAAACCAGAATTGCAGCCCAGTACTATGTCTGCCATTCAACGCACAACCACCTCACATTTTTCCTATTTTCTAAATCCTCTCTGTCCCCATGTGCTCAAGCAGGAGAGGAGGTCCTAGAACTAAGTCCTTGTAACTGGCTCCCATGCATGTCAGCGTCTCCCATGCTTGCTCTTCCCTTCACATATTTTGTCCCAGGTACAACTTCTTCCACACAGCTGTGATAAATCCCTAGGCAGAGAAAATATACATGTCCAGTAAGCCTATATAGAACATGAGTTTTAGAAGTACATTTCTGAAAAAAACTGGAGAGGAGTAACGAAAAAAAATGGGTCACATGATTTGCTGGTGCAGAGTAGGACTTCGGTGTTATATCACACTCTCTTGCGGTCTTTAGCAGGAAGCCAAATATGTTTTGCTTCTTGAGGTAGTGGGAGTACGGTATCAAGGAAAGAAAGGGAGAGGAACCTTTTATAACACAGTTCCTCTTTTATGGAAGTCATGAATTAAAACACTCCACAAGACTGAATTTCTCATTCATGGCCTCTGTTCCCCACAGATGGATGAAAAGTGGCTAATTATAATTGAGGAAGTCAGAAGACCTGGTGCTGTAAGACCATTGCTGTGAGTCACGAGACTGGAGCACATTTCTTTATGGCAGCTTGGTACATCTTACTCTATCCATGAGGTTATTCATTCCACAGCAGTAACCAGCAGCACATTGGGTCAGTCCTGTTCCATATATATTCTTCCCTAGTACAGAAGAAGATGATGTCAGCATGGAGATACCTTTCTTTGATTTTGAAGTCTGCTTTAACTGGTGATAACTATTAGACTTCCTTTTCAGACATACAGAAATTGTGAGAGATTGGAGAATGTCTCTGATAGAGCATCAAGCTTGACTTACTCACCAGAAAGTTCTTTCTTTAAAGGGGAGCTGATCAGCAGGCCCATTATCACAAGCAATCTGCCCCCATTGGCTACTTAAGTGTAATTTGCCAGGTGGTTGAAAACTTGATCATCTGCTAGAAACTGATTTGTTTTTAATTTTTTTTATTTTTTGGAACAGACTGGCATACTTCTTTCTACAGTCAGAGATATTAAACTAGACTTTTGTGGCATGTATCCAAGTTCAAAAAATACTCAGTTCCTAGCCCATGAGAAATATTTTTCTCCTCTTCTGGAGAAGGACTGACTGCTCTTCAGTTTGTAATCTCCTTAGATGTTTTGGGCTGTCTATAATTTTATCTCCAAGCTTGTCTGACTCAAAAGCATCACCCTGGTTTCTGGCCCCAAAACCATGGGCTTCTTGAGTTTGATGGAGGTATCAGTACTGACTCTATAGTACTAATCAATAGAACTACTCACTTAAAGAGATAGCAAGATCCTTTATTTCACTGTGTTCAGTCTTTATAATTTAGTTGTAGATTAGAAAATAGTTTTCCAAGATCTAATTTTGGTACAATTTTTATTGAAACAATTTAAAAATCAGAGTGTTTGATAATTTTGCTCTTTCTGGCAAGATTCTGGAACAAAATGAATCAGGACAAAGCAAACTAGAGTGTTAAGGTGCATTGCATTCTTCCACTGAGGATTTTTAAGCCCAAGTGTAATTCTGCACATGCAACACACACATTTTTCACGATGCCCATATGGCAAAGTTTTTGAAATTATTCTCACAGTTTACCATGTTTTTGTGTTTCTCCTTGATTGTAACACTAGACAAATGACAGTGACAAAGATTATTTCACAAATGGTACACCTTGCTTCTCTTGCTATTTTCTGTTTTGCATAGTTCCCCTGTTTTTAGACTCTAGACAGGTCATTGAGAAAGACGGAGCAAAAGAGCCACAATTTTGAAGCTCATATTCTGTGTATAAGAATATATACTTTTTTTTGCTAAGGCAGATCTTAACTGACATTCAGTGTTGGCTTATTGGTATATCTGGAGTGTCAGAAGCTCCACACAACCAGGCAGCTGCAGGGCAGGCACACTTGAGCAGCAGTGAACAGTTTGACTTTCGTGTCAAACAGTTCATTGACTGCATAACTCAAGAAAGCCGGTGGAATATATGGCTGAATAACCACAGAATCAAAACTTTGTAAAGGTGTAAAATTCACATTTATTGGGATAAATGTGAAAAGACAGCAAATTGTAGAATTAAAATAACTTCCAGAGATAAAATAATTTCTAGAGATTACACATTACAGTTGAAGAAATTTCTTTCGCCTAACTTAAAAACAACATATTTTAGCTTTTGTTTAGTTGTGTATTCAAATATTAATTCACCTAATGGATAATTTATAGGAAAAAGAAAGAAGAAAAGAGATAAAACTAAATAGGTTGGAATACGTGCATAATACGTTTCTCATGGAAAGAGATGAAAAAGGCTGTTTTTCCCACCATTGGTGATAGAATAAGGTTATCTTAGCCAGGAAGACAAATTTAGTCTTGGTACTTGCACAAAAATTAGCAAAGAAAAAATTTTACAATAAATAAAATGATTCAACCAACTTGCTCTAGTTTAGATTCTTCAATGATAAAATAAAATCGGGAAGCTACAGAATAGCATGAATTCCTTAGTATCCATCTTTCCATGCTTTGCATATAGTAAATGGCCAGTTAATAAAAAATTGTCTACTCTCCTGTTCTTTAAAGAAGGTGCTTTTAGTTCATCAACTTATTTTAAGCCTGTAAGTATGCTTGCAAAATGACTAGAAACCTTTTAGCTAGAATACTTGCATGTATTACATTACTTTGGATTTGGCCATTAACTTCAATTATTATTATTGTTACAATTTTCAATATAGAATATAACCTGTTAATGTTGTCTGCCTAATGTTACTGAAAGCTTGACTGTATTTTTTTTCAGTTTGTTCAGTCACTGGTGAGACATTTCATTATGGTGTCTTTTGTTAGATTCAGAACAGAAAATGACTGACATTAAATGGCAGAAGTTGTTTGTAAAAGATGTTAAGAGTTTGCACTTCTGTTTTTGAAAGTAACTGAGTCGAAAAGTACTCAAAAAACTTGTTGGATGCTCACTTAGAGCTAAAAATTCTAAGACTGCAGTACCCCAAATCCTAAGCAGCTCAAAACTTCAGGCTTTAGCTTGTTCTCAGTGAACTTCTTTCTATGGGAACACTGCTGATAAATTGGTTGACTCCTTTGAACTGTGGTATGTCTACTGAAACTTATGTAAGTTTGCATTTTACCAAATTGCTTTTTCTTCTGTCGCAGGGAGGAAAAAATGGCATTCCTCCTCCCTTTCCCTTCTATAGTGGATGGCCATTCATTTTACATAATCAGTTCTTACATTTTAATCTGTAAGAGAAGCAGCAGGAAGTGTGATCAGAAGTTCGCATAAAATTGTGTCTTTTCAGATTAAAAAAGAGCTCTTCAAAAGGCGTCAATAGGAAAAGAACTTACAAATGTACTTGCTAATTGGTTGTGGTAGAAATGTGTGCCTAATTTCTAATTTTAATATGTGTCACTTTAGCTTCTAACCTTTGCTTCTTGTTTCATTTTCTCAGCTAGATTAAAGAACTCTTTACTACCTAGTTTTTTCTCTCTGTGGAGATACTTTCATAGAGTAATCAAGTTGTTCCTCATACTTTTTGTTAAAAGAAACAGCTTGAGCTCTTTGAATCTTTACTTGTAAAACAGGTTCTTAGGTATTCAAATTTTATTTGTGGCTTTCTTTCAACATAGTTCACAATCCTTCAGCATCTGTTTTGAGAAGGGAGCACCAGAACTATTGAGGTCGTTCCGATGAGCAGAAAAGTCAGATACACTGCAGGGTCTACCTCACAGTATTTATTAATATGCAAATATATTTTTATTTATATTTTTTTATATATATGTGTGTTTGTGTCTGTATGCAAAGGTTATATTAGTCCTTTTCATGATGGCACTTCATGGATAACTTGGGTTCATGAGCATCTTTCCATTGTTGGCCAATGCTTTCCAGAGCACTGGTCCATTCTTTTCTCTGTTTAGTCTGTATTTAATTTGTATCCTTTGTTCCTAGGTATGTGTGTGAATTCTGTATTATGTAAATTCACACAGTCCATAGAGGCTCTGTCTCTTGTAGTACGCAGTATCACAGCTCTTGAGGTGACATACCGCAGCTGTGTGGTACAGTGCACCGTTTCCCCTGTGCAGCGTTTGTTTCCTTGGTCATGCAGACCAGAAGGCTGACGTGGCATCCTCTAGTGTGATACCAAGTCTTGACAACAAGGAAGATGGAAAGAAACAATGACTTGACTTCTCCAATACTTAATATAAACCTATTTTTTTCAGTTTATATTTCCACAGTGAGCTTCTTAATGCACAATTTCAGTAAACTGTCTCTTTGTGGATTGTTACTGCATATCAGTGATATTTACTGATAGCCAGTGTCAGATGCTAGAAAAGATCTTGGAGAATCCAAACTTTTACGGGTGCTTCAATAGAACAACAAAAGCGTGAACCTCGAGTGAGAAAATTGGAGTGCTACTATCCTGGAATCCAGCCCTCTGCAAAATAATACATGAAAGCACATGAAAACACACAGAAAATACGTATTTCAGCTACTCAGTGATGCGCATATCATCGATCTGATTTTTAAAGTGCTTCTATATTTTTCATAGTACTCCTAAAATGATGAATACATTATGAAAATTGTCACTGTACATAATGTATTCACATCGTGACTGTAAATCCTTGAACCGTAACACCACATTTATCATCTTTCTTGTCACATTTACTGTAATATTTTCAACTTGGGCTGTGATTATATGTAGGTTCTAGCTATGGAGACCTTTTGGATTTATGAAGTGAAAATGTAGCTACTGAAATACTGTATAATTTTAAAGTTCAAATATTGAGGGTTCATCATTTTCTTGCTTTGTGCAGATTTCAGCAATAATATGACATATCTCATAATAGCATTTAATAACTGTACAGTATGCTCCCTACAGTACTGTGTAGCTCTTTATGAGCCAAGAAAATATGTAAGGCATTTACTGAGTAAATCTTTCCTAGTTGAACACCATTGCTGTAGAGCTAACATATTAAAACACGTTAAACACATTGAAAATAATGAAGTACTGTCTTTCCGTGTCTAGTAAGTGCTGTATTAGGCTTTTGTTTAGACAGGTATAGAGGTAGATTTACAGAAACTATGAAAGAACAATCAATTTAGATTACTTAGGATTCAGTACCAGATTGATAGCCACAGGCATAATTCCTGTGCTTTTTACCAGTCTTACCACTATCGGAAGGACTCTGTGTTCCTGCTAGTTTACTTTCTATATTACAGTCTGCCTCTTGATTTTTGGCATAAAGCAGATAAACAGATTTCCTCCAAAGAAATTGCTCTAACTTTGTCAGTAAAATACAGGAACTATAGAACATGTTGCATACCCTAACATCTGCGCTGCTAATATCTGTGGCTGAGCTGTAAGCAGTGTTTCCATTCACTCTTAAGTGTGCTGAAAAAATAAGTATACAAACTTTATATTGAAATTTTGGTGGAAATGGAACAGGTATAAAAGATCCTCAAAAGGAAAGCAGTCTTTTCCTCCTTTTTTTTTGTGCTTGTTACTGAATCATAGAGTATAGGGTAACTCAGGTTGGAAGGGACCTCAGGAGGTCTGCAGCCCAAATTTATGAAAGGAGATCAGACAAGGTTGCTTAGGGCTTTACCCAGTTGGGTTTTGCACAATCTCTCTGGGAAACCTGCTCCACTGCTGGACTGTCCTCACAGTGAAAAAGAGGTTTTTTTATATCCAGTTGGATGGGGTTTGGGTTTTGTTTTTTTGTTTCTCAGTGTGTGTTACTCAGTCCATATACTTAATACTGTATTATTTCTTTCAGGTAAGAGAAATATTGCTTTCCAGGGAAAAGTGAGTAAGTATACAGTTAGTGTCAGAATTGAGAGTCCTGGGACCTCAGTATATAGGCCAGTCTTATGCAAATCTTTCTGTTTAAGTGACAAAAGTCTGCTGAGGAATCATATTTCCCATTGCAGAAATGACAGAAGTAAAGCCCTTAGTCTGTTGTAAATAACTTTTATTTTGTTTAAACTTTGCCAGGATTTGGAAGTGTTTTTGAATAATTCAGACACATACTGATACCTTCAAGGATTTTTTCTTGTGTGTTGCATGTAGAAAAGCTTCAGACAAAAAACCTCAGATCTATTCTAAAGAGATTCTCCAATTACATTGGCGGTAGCGTTGTGTGTTTATTCTGAAAGGGCAATTGCATAGGTGAACATAGGTGAACTATGTTGATTGCTGAACTTAGGCGTTATTACTGAAGGAGGAAAACACACGAAAGGAACTGGAACATGGAAATAAAATTAGTAATTGCAAAGGATATACAAAGACAGTTAATTACAATAAACAGCTCAGGACATTAAAAAACATTAATACATAGTAGACAATTTGCACTAATTGGCTGTATTTTTGTAAACTTGTACTATCTATTTTATTCAAAAGGCGACTGGCCTGTTCACTGTGCTATCCTTTTTTTTTTGCAGTGCATTGCTACACTACTTGAAACACGGTAGTTGGTATTCTTAAGTCAGTGTAGGGGAGAACTAAGCATGGTTTCCTGCAAAATGCCTGCACAGTGTGTATGAGCTGCAGTTTGCCTATGTAACTTTGACATCATGTGCAAACAACTTAGTGAGTAGCTGCAGTGTCCAGCTGATTTAAACATTGACTGATTTAATGATTTTGCCTGTTTCAGCTTTCATAGACCTAATTATGGGCATTACACATATTTGTGTTCTTCACCCTAATTATATGTTGGCTCAGTGATTTCTCATGATTTAACTGCTAATTGCTAACCAGTGACATAGGACTGTAATAAACTGCTTTGTTTATTAAGGCAAATATTCTCAAATGGCCTGGCTTTTTCAGTTTTCATTTGAAAATTTAGAAATGCCAGAATCAAATAGTATAATACCTGTATTTCTTTGTATCTCATGCTATATGGGTCTTATTTAAATAAAAATGAAGAAGTTAAAGAACATTTTCCTTAGTGTGGTATACTGGTGTGAAAAACTGCAATTTTCAGTGTTCAGCTCAGTGATAGATTCTGTTTTTCTAGAAACTTTCTGACCCAACCTGATTTCAGTTAGTACTTAACATCTGTTTTTATGTCTTTGACATAGTACAACTACTACATGTTAGAATTCATGATCTAGAGAAGTTCTCAGGATATCTGAGCAATTGAAGTAAAATGTCCTGTGTAAACACAGCCAGAGTTAGTCAATTCAAGGTCCCACCTTCATCTATGAATTAATGAATCTTTCTTATCTTTAATTTCAAATCAAACCACAACGTTTGGGCTTAGTTCATTTAGGCTTCCTAGGCTGCTTCTTGAACATCAAGTGACTATTTACTTTAAAGCTCCCTCTTTGTGTATTCTGACTTGCCAAGGGTCTGACTGCAAGAGGATTAGTTTTGCCAACTCTGGAGGAGCACTTGAATAATTCTACCAGAGATCTGGACCTGAAAATTCTACCAGATTTAGTACTTAGAACTAGAAATAGTTTAATGAGTTTAAGTATGTACAGATGCCAGTAAAAGTGAATAAAACTGTTTGCAACAGAGAGCACTACCTCAGCTAGCAATGTGCAGAGTTGGTTCCTGACACAGAGCTTGCTATTTTCCACTTTTAACAATTTCAGGTGCAAACAGATAGGAAAAAAGGGTTTGAACAGTGGTCCTATACTCTTTAGTTCCAGCAGTGGTAAGCCACTGGTGCTGAAGTGGATTCAAGCTAGTGTCTATAAGCAGAAATACTTGTAAAAAAATTGTGCATCGTATAGAAGACACAAGTTCACCATCAAATATATTACTCTTTAGAAATGCCTTTTTTTTTTTTTTTAACCAGAGAAGAACTGAGAAAGAATATTGCTTGGCAATACCATTTGTCTGTGGTACTTTTATACTATCACCGTAGACGTAGAGCACACGCATGTTGAGGACTTCTGCAATATGCAGTGCAGAAAACAAGAAAGGACATATTTATGACCTGAAAAACTGGAAATATAGTTAATCTGGGCCAAATTCAAATTATCTGGGCTGATTTTTTAGCCCAGATAAGAGACCAGAGTTTTTACCTGAATGTAATTCTTGTGTTTTGCTCTTCACTAGGCAGACAGTTGTTATCCCTTTGAAAACATTTATCTCTGAGAAAGCATTGCAGTCCAATATCAGAAGTATAGAGATTTAATTTCATTTTTTAAGAGAAAAACCTCACCAACTTTAGTACCTTCATAATCCTTAATATGATGTCTCTAAAAGTCAGAAATAGCTGTGACTGATTTTTTTTTAGAAGTATGGCCACGTCAGGAAGAGGTTGTACTCATTCCTATATTTCTTTCAGTTTATTCAGTGAAAATGGAGAAGGTGTGTTTTCTGTTAGATTTCCTCTTTTTCACAGGTACAAAACCCAACAACCCCCTAAAGTGATACACAAGATGGAGTTTAACAATCTTATGTTTTCCAAAGTCAGTGCAGAATCATGAATTTTCGTATGTGGTACTTAAAGTATATAATGTTAATTAGAAGTTGATAAAAAGAAGTGCCTTTGTGAAAATAGGGTATTTCTGAAGAAATGCAAACATGATTTATATTCAAACCTAATATGATCACCTAATTTAAATGCAATATTTTTATTCCTTGTATTAAGTAAATTCTGCCGTTTTCTTTTGAAGTACTGTATATTACCTTAGCTGAGTTAACACACTGCCTGATAAGCATGTGTTTGTTTTTATTAATAATTGCATTTTCATACTTGTAACAAAAGAAGTTAATTTCTCATGGTAAAAGGTAAAGCAAATTAAGAACATGAGGGCATTAAGAAGGCCCAGCTGAGTCAGAGCAATGGGCCATCCAGCTTAGTATTCTCCAGCTGAGAGCATGGCAATGTGAAGTGCTATTTAGGGAAAGTATGTGAGCTTCTCTGTTTTCTGCAGTCGTCTTCTCTTTTTCAGTGCCTCAGAACTGCTGTTTTAGGGGCGTTGGCAGGTAAGATCTTGCTTATGCCTTTTAATTTCCCTTTATGCACCCGTTGACTGTGAGGTTTTTTTTGTAGTCTGTTTTTTAATTTACTGGTACCGTTTGCCTCCACAACCTTGAGATGTAGCAACAAATTACAGAAAGTACTATTGTCTTTGTATGGTATTTTATTTTACCTGCTTTAAAATAGTCTCTTGCTAGCTTTATCAAGTGATTCTTAGTTCTAGTACTATGCATTTTAGTGACTAATGGTTCTGCGCTTGCTTATTCACTGCATTCAGAAATTTCTAAAGCTTAATCATATTCCCTTTGTGGTGTTCTCTCCCAATTAAGGAGTTCTAGCCTTCTTAATCTGTCACTATAGGGCAGCTGTTGCTGCAAGCCTTTCATTGTTTTAGCTGCCCTTGTTTGTACTTTATTGGAGTCCCCTGTACTTTGGCGTCTAACTGAACGGTGTCCTTCCTGAACTGTGGAGCTGCACGTGCTGCTCAGGCTGTGGGCTTGCTAAGGTTTTCTGGAAGGGCCTTTTATAAATGTATCCTCTGCCTTAGTCTTAATGCCTTTCCTGAGGGATACCTAATGCTTAGTTGTTTCACTTTGAGTCCTGCTCTATGTTCAGCTGATGACATCAGAGAAACATCAATGATGACTCTAGGAACTGTTTCCTATGTTGTCACTGTCAGTTCTGGATTTGTGATAGACAGTTTAGATTATTGTTTCTGTATACTTATGAACTTGGAAGCTCATCTACTATCTTTTCCATGTTCAGTTTGTGAGGATTTCCTTACTGTCAACATGAAGAGCTTGGTATCATCTGCCTACCGTGTGCTCACCCTAAAAAACACCCTCCTAAAAGTCATTGATGTTGAATAAAACTGGTCCCAGCAGTGATTCATGGTGGGCTGTCCTTCTGACTCATCTCCATTGTCATGGAAAAGTGGTCATTAAGTCCTGCCCTTTGCTTCCTGCTTTTTGACTAGTTTTTGTATTTTAAATTTTTCATTCAACCCAGTGGTAACTTAGTTTCTCTGCTAATCTCTGATGTGAAAACATGTCAGAAGCTTCTTAAAAACCCAAATAATATTTTTTTTTCCCTTGATCCCCTTAAATATCTGCTTACTGATATCTGATGAGATCCCCAGGAGGTTTGTAAGAAGGGTTTCTCTTTATAGTAGCTGTGCTGACTCTTTCTCAACAGACCTGGTCTTTCCATGTGCTAAGTTGAAGAGATATGTCTTAGTCTGTTTTTCAGAAGACTTTTTGGTTTTGTTTTGCTAAGGATTGGTAGCTGAAGAAGGCCCTGGCAAAAGTTGAGTCACCATCCCTGGAGGTATTTAAAAGACGTGTAGATGAGGCGCTTAGGGACATGGTTTAGTGGGCATGGTGGTGTTGGGTTGATGGTTGGACTCGATGATCTTGGAGGTCTTTTCCAACCTTAATGATTCTATGATTGATATTTGCATAACAGAATAGCATGGTTGTGAAACAAGACCTAACATGGCAAAGGGCCCAATCTCACCCTGGGAATTTTACCAAAGTTTTGGGACTGTAGATTCTACCTTAACTGAATTGCTGATGTTCTCGCTGTCATGCCTCAAAGACGCTAGCTACTGGCACTTACTACGTCCTGCAGACAGGCTGAGTTTGTAACTGGAATTTCTGTGTAAAAAAACTTTTTTTTTTTAAGAAAAAAAAAAAAGGTCCCCATGGTAGAAATAGGCATGGATTCCTGATTCTGCATGAGCATGCCCATGGTCTTCTCTTGTACCTTGTTGCAGTCCTTTTAGTTTTGGGAACAATTATAAGAAATAAATGTTACATTGTTTGTGTAGCAACTTGGGCTTCTTCTGCTCACATGCATGTATATTTCTACTAAACACCTTAAAAATGTTCTTCTAATGTAGGGAGTTTAAGGCTTTAGTGTCAAACACATAAAAAACCAGAACGCTGCAATTGTGGTTGTCTGTGCCGCTTCAATTTGTAAGCAAAATAAGTTTCAGAATTAATGATTACATATTCTTTTTCACTATACTGGGCCTTTGTCTAGTATACAGATGCAACTGGTAGTAGTAAACTGTGATTAAAAAAACTGAAAAGCTATTCTAGTGCATTTTTCCAAGAAAAATAAATTTCCTTGGGCACTGAGTCTCTAGTGTGGGTTTAAGTTTTCTTGTTTCTGCGTTCAAGTGCTCTGTACAGTCAAGAATTATATTGCTTCACACTAATCTCTTGCACTCTGTGGCTGGTAATTCAAAAATTATCACTTTGACTATATTTTTGTCATACAGAGATTTCTATCTCTTCCTAATGTTGCTTGTTATTGACTATGTTGAAAGTTTCAGGTCTTTTGATGTTGTCTCTTACTTGAAATCTCCTATCTGTGAATACAGGTGACTGCTTTTATGTGATACTGATTTTCCTGGCCAAAACTTTATTGAGTGTGAGAAATGCTTTTAGGCTGATGATAATGCACATAACGAGGCTTCATGTCTGTTTATATATAAAATGTACATAGGCAGCATACGGCTTGCTTGCCAGATTTTTAATACTTAAGTGTGTGCAGCCAAGATGTGTTTGTCAATTTTTAACTTAAATATTTTGGCAGCTCACTGGTGGATGTTAGTAAAGTGCTAATGTTAGATGGGTGAACTGATGCTGAAGAGCAGATAAGAGAAGATAGCTCAGATTAAGTTATTACTCTTGTCTTTATTAGTGTGTACTTTGGTAGCTCCCACAATACTCCTGGTGCTGCCTGTAAAGATAGGAATACTTGTTCCTTGCTCCGAAGAGATCACAAGAAGTGCAAGTAACAGATGACAGTTGGGGGTGAGATTATAAACAGCTTAAAATGAAAATCAGCTATTGCCAGCTGCATGTCAAATTGTGATCGTAATGAAAGCAAAATGTGGAGAAAAATAATTTAATTAAAATGTGAAAAAAAAGAATTCAGAAATGTAAATAGATAAAATTTACATTTCATTAATCTAATGGTAGCTTCTCTACTCATGTATAAGCTTCCCTCAAGAGAAAAGGTCCTTTAATAAAAACTCCCATTCAAACACATAATTTCTTTTTAATAGTTTAAAATGATCACCAAATTCAAGCTAAGTTTCCAGAGCTAAACTGGGCTCAAAAGACTGAAGGAAACTTCTAGAATTAGACTAGAGTTTTAGCCAAGAGAATTTGCACTATTTCAGTACTTTGAGGCATGTTGCCAAAAGGTAGTTTTTAATATACTTCTAGGCACCCTAAAACAAGACTTCCATTCAACAATACCCTATGCTTTCTGCAACCTTCCACACACCTTCATATTCAAAATTACATTCCAACTATTTCTGCATTTGTCTTCAAACTTGTGTTAGATTCCTCTTCTGTTTTGCTTATATGAAGTAATACACGTGGAATAAAATGACTCTCACCTGTCTGTAGCCATCTAAAACAAAGGCGTCTAGTTTGAGCTCGCCCTCTAGTATCTGCTTTTGGTACGTAAAGGTCTATTGCCATTCTTGATGTCCTGGGGCTGCTTGTATGGCTCCATCTATCACTCCAGGAGAGTGCAGGCTTTCCCATGGTCCCCTGTTGTATCTGACAGCACTGTATAGAGAGCTGAAATGGCATGAGCAGCTTGCATTTGGGCACCTGCCATAATTCTGTCCCTGAGCCAGCTAAGAATGAATTTCTTTTGAGCATAAAGTTAGCCATCTTGGGCTAAACAGCTAGATTTTAGGTAGCTAAAATCAAAATTATTGTTATTCACAGTGTAAAAAAATATTTTAAAAATAATTCTTCTAGATTAAGGCTTTTCCCCTTCTTGGTTTTGGTGGTTCTGCTGTATATAGGAAACAATATGTTTGTGCTTTTTGTCTTGTACAGCTATAACAGCATCAGCGAATTTTCTTGTATGGATCTGTTTTAAATCCTACAGTTAGTAGCATTTTATGAATTACTAAATGGCAATTATAATCCATAGAAAGATCCACTGAGTTAAGTTCTTTTTTACGTGACGTATGCTGGATACCTAGATACATGAAAGATACACCTCTTTCCTGAGTTCTGCCTTTCAAAGGCGTATTTGCTACAGAATTGCTTGCATGTTATCTAGTGAATCAGTTCTACGGTGTCAGGAACTTAATATTGTTCCCTGAAAGCCCACAAATAAAATTAGATCTAGCTGCAATTAATTTTTATTTAAGGTTGTGTATGATCTTTTTTGCACAAGAATTACTTTTTCCACATACTGAAAAATTAATCACTGTGGCCAATTCCAAAATAACAAATAATGTCAGCTTGATATCGAAGTTCAAAGTATTGGTTACATATAGCTGATTTTTATTATATAGTTAAATAAAAGGAATGTATTTTTCCTCAGATGTTTGATTAATGTTTCTTAAAAGATTTATAAAATAACTGTAGTAATTCAGAAAATTTTCTGAAAATGTAGTTACTCTTTGTTTTAAAAATGGACCAGACAAAAGCCTTTTCTCCAGAGTTGTGCTGCATGACTTGTGCTGTGTATCAGTGGATTTTTAAGTGATGTTTAAGCAACCATGTATAAAACCAGTAATTTTTTCTTTGTTTCTGTAGAAAGGAAGGGAATGTATTACTGTTGCTATCAACTGCAGCACAGAACCAGTGAAAGATAAGAAACAGAAATGAAAGGGCTTAGCACATTCCAGGATAAATAAAGGCTATTTCCAATACAGGTTTTTGTCTAAGGAGGGGTGTAGAAAGGAAGCAAATCAGACCTGGTAAGAAAATATTCTGGGAGGGGGGGAAAAGTACAGATTGGCTATTCTAAGCATATGCATCCCGGGATTCAAAGGATGATGACGACACCACCTGTAGTGATTTATGAAAAGTCATGGAGAACTGAGAAGCTGCCACTGAGATAAGATAAATGTGCTGCTGATTGAAAGCATGAGCCTGAAAATTACAGCACTGTACAAGAGTCCTAACTTTTAAGTCTTAGTAATATACTGAAACAAATGTTGCTTTTGCAAACACTCAAAGTTTACGAAGCAATAGCATAGGGAAAGAACAAAGAATATCAGGCACACATAATTTCTAGATCATCTAATAAATAACTGACAAAGGGAATGTAGGAATACAGGAAGCTGAATGTATGTAGAATTTAATGAAGTATTTGTGATAGCAGGAATTAATAAAATAGTGGTTTGCAAAGTCTTATTGAAAAATTAATGGAAATTGGCTCGAATAACACAGGGATTGAAAACTGTCCAAAAAACCATCAACAAAAGATAATGATAAGCAACAGCATACTGAGCTGGGATGTGAAGGGCAAGAAGTATTTGTGGGGTGTCACAGAGATCAATTTTATGTCTGATTTAATTTAATATTTTCATTAGTGATTAGCAAATGATGTAACCAGCATGTTAATGAGTTTCCTCAGATAAAGATGTATAAAGAAGCAATATAGACCAATAAAGTCAGTTCAGAGATCTAGGGAGGTTAAAAATATAAGCAAGCTATTTGATCTGAGAGGCCATAAACTTGCATATGTGGTGAAAAATCCCTAAAGCATAGATAATTGTAGACATTTTGTATTAAAAGTGCACCTAATGTTGGGATAACAAGAAAATCATTGTGTGCAAGTCCTGATCAATAGGTGCCATACATCTGCAAGTAGGTCTGTGTGCCAGGCAAGAGGAAGATGGTGAGTGCCTTGGTGTTCTCCTGTCTAGTGTTTGCACACAAATGTGGATTGGCATTTCCACATTTGCCATCGTGTCCACAATGGCTAGTGCTTCTTTGCTTTCTGGCATCACCTATACTTCATATTTTCCACCCGCCTACAGACAGCGACATAAACTGGTGTAACCAATGCAAGCAGAGGAAAAGAAAAGAATGATCTATTGTTTGAGTCCATTTGCATGGACTTTCAAGCTCAGACAGGAAATGCTTCTCTAAGGAGTGAATCAGAAAATCACATTTATCAGCAAATTTTCATAGAAAGAAAAAAATTGAAATGCACACCTGAGCTGTAGAGTCTGAATGCTGCTTTGAACGCTTTGGTCTAATATTTGATTCCTTTGCTGTTTGGTTGATTAATTTTTGTTTAACTTTCCAAAATCAGCCTGCAACAAATTACCAGTATGTTTTTCATGCCGCCTCTGTTGCTACTTTTGTTTACGTCTTGCATGACATAACTGCTTAATGCAATGTTTTCTGCTGGGTCCAGGATTTTCTAGAACAAGTTACAGTTCAAGCTGAAAGTTACCTTTCAGGTGGCTGGATCTTTCCCTTTCTCCTGACTCGGTTTCCTATCTATGAACCAATAGTGACTTGGATTAGCAGTAGATCCGAGAGCTACAAGAGCTCCTCTGTTTTCCAGAAAGTGAGAAAATAAAATTTAGGTGTATACTTAAACATTTTTTAAATGTCTCCTTTACATAAGACTTAGAGTGTTTCTCCTACTGCATAATGGAGTCCCATCACTTGAAATCTCAGGGCACTGAACTATGAGAGAGCACAGCAGAGCTGGATGATACTCACACTACAGAGAGTAGTAGTGATGATGGAAGGAACTTCTTTTCTGTTTGTGTGTTAATTTCCAGACTTACCTTGAAGAAAGACATGCTGATATCAGCTGAAGAAAAAATGCAACACACTTGATGAGAGTAATCGCACTTGTCTGGGACACTGTCAAATTCCAAGTTTGATTTCCACCCTTTGCTTTTTGATTTTGGATATTCTGTTCTTAAACTGAGAAGGTTAAATTCTGCCTTTACTCTGTAAAGTGGAAATGGACGATAGTCTTTTCTACTATGAGTGGATCTCAGAGGGGTTGCTGTACTGCATGTGTACTGTGCTGAATAATGATCTGAACAACATGTACTTATTACAAAATAAAACACAGAATTCCTGGGTCTCATAACTTGTTCCCCTGTATCATTTCATCTACTAAAAGACGCAAGCCACATGAAGTATGAGAGGTAACTTCGTCAAAGCTCACATGAGCATCCTGGTTGTTCTTGGCTTATATGTCAGAATGGAAAGCTGACTGTTTCTTAGATAGCTGAAGTAGAACACAGTCAACGCTTCAGGTTAGAACTTTCTCAATCTTTCTTCCATTTTGTGCATAACTTTCCATATGTTTCTGATTATAGCATAAAGCCATGTCTACAATGTTCCTTTGGATAGCTGTGTAATCATTAACATGCAGATTGTGGTGCCATGCACAACATTCATTTTAATCTCTAATGTATGTGAAGGTATATCCCCAGATTGTCAAATGTAGATACCTAAACTTATAGTGAACATCTTAAATCTGTATTTAGGCACACACTGATTTATACATGTGCTTTGATGCGTCTCAGAACTGTGACTGCTCCCAGCACAGCTAGGAGTTGGGAACCTTTATCTGCCTCGTTGTGGAATGGTAGCTAGGTATAAGCTATACTCATGTTTGGGTTTTGACATTCTAATGGTTCCTTCATGTATCCATTATCCTTATTGATATTATAAGACAAACAATTGGAAAACTCATTTTCAGACTTGGAAGAAGAAGGAGGTATATTCTTAATCTAAATCCTGCTTGAAAATGATAGGCTTAAAGATCAATTTTCTGTGCTCAGTTAGTTAAGAAATATATTCACAGAGAAATTATCTATATGACACTAAAGCTCTGCTAAATTACACAGCTTGGTATTTTCTTATTGAATTATTTGGCTGATGCTCTTTAGTCTGTGTAGCTTGCACCAGCAAGCTTAAAATTCAATAGATCTTTTCATTTTCATACAGGGGATATATAATGCAAAACACTTCAGCACAGGGTGTTTTAGGCACCTGGTCATGAATCAGTCATCTGTGCTATTCCTTGAATAAACTGGAGTAGCATCAGATATCCAGAGGAGGGCACTTGTGGCCCTCCAGTCAGTCTGTTCAAACCAAAACACTGTCTGTACTACAAAATTCTTGTGGCTGGGGGGAAAAAAGACTTTAGAGAGTCTTATCTGAATTGAGCCAAACTACTATTTAAGGAATTATGGGTTATGCATGGCATCAGTTTGAGGATTTGCTTGCAGATTTCTGCAATTAATTGGCATATTTATCTCACAAGCTGCTATCAAAAAAGAGCAACACCTTTCAAGTGCTTTCAGAATTGCAGCTGGTGGCTGCAGAAAGCCACCCTTGTACCATGAGGGCCAAAAGCATTTTCTGCTCAAAATTCAGTCCAACCTATTAGGTTTGATACATATTTAGACAGTGACACCGGGTTTCTTTGGGCAAGAAAAACTGGTTTTCTTAATTTGTTGGAGAAAAAAAAGAACAAAAGGATCATGGAATGTTGTACTTGATGCAATATAATTCAGTATTTGAGGTCTCATATGGAAAAATAACTTAATGTACAAACAATTTTATTTGACTGTTAAAGTTTTTAGTCTCCAGCTAATTATGCTTGTGAAACCGAAGTAGGTTTTTGAGTATGATAGATGGACATGATGTTATTTGATCATGTAGCATCAAAACCATGACACCTAAGTTCTAGTATATGAATACAGCAGTCAAATTTGCTCTGAAGAGTCTGTAGTCAAGTTAAAAAGACTAGTCGAAGACACTTTAACTTCTATGCCTAATAGATGAGACATAAAATGTAATCACTTTTTTGGGGGGAATGTTAACGTGTGTGAGGTTAGAGAAATAAAACTTAATATCAGCTTTTTCCTCAAATAAGCAGGTTTGGTAACAGAACAAGCGTTTTGAAAATGCCTGTGTTGCAAAAAATCATGGTGTTCAGTAGACAAAATTAAATTGCTCTTACAAGTAATTTCTAGTTAAATAGATTCTTTTTTATTAAGAAAGTCCCTATGAAAAGTTACAGCTGAACTGACTGAGACCCTGTATTACTATGGAAAAAAACCAAACAAACAACCAAAACAAGACCCTACCCCTAGTACATCACTTTTCCAAGGGTCACTGAAGCTTTCTAACCACGTTTTCCTTCACTGTTCTGCTGGAACTAACAGGACTGACTTCTGAGATCTGTGAACTTGTATCTTGTGTCACATACAGCATTCTGAAGACTAGAATTTAATGCTCTCCTGGGCTAGTGAAAAACATTTTTTAACTAATGGCAATGCCAAAAATGTACTTTTGTTTTAAATACTTTGTTAAATTTTAGTGGAGACTTTTTTAAAATTGAAAACTGTATGTCTTACACCTACTGTATACAGGAGACTAGAAACAAATCTTGATAAGACAGAAACCAACCATTTCAACATTTATTGATGCCATTTAGTTTCCAATAAATTAATGTCTTTTACAATTACATCAGTTAAAACTTCTCTGTTCTGCTGATGGTAAAAGCGCGAGGCAAGCGTGTGTGCTCATGCTCTCTCTATCAGGGGATGTGCAGGCCTGTGTGGCAGTGGCATCTCTTTGCTTTTTTTGCTAACTGCTTTTTATGAATTAGTCTTACTGAATGAATCATCAATCATATACATTTTTTGGCAATTCTCCCTTCAGTTGCTGCAGTGATGCTGTAGCTATCGTGATGTATGAGGAAAGGATTAACTTTCAGGAAGAGACTGTAAGAGCAGCTGATGTGGTTTGGAGAAAAGGGAGAAGCTATCTGATACAGTCCTGACCTGAAAGTTTGCTTGTGTGTATTGAACAATGAGTTGAGCAATAAGTCTCTTCTCCCTATAAATCTTGCCTTGCTTACTTTTTCCTCTGAGATTTTAACATATCAAACTAGTTGAATAACACTAGATACAATTTGTAAAATAGTATTATCAAATTCGTTCCAGTTATCCATCTATACCATATTTCTCACCAGTGCCCTCTTGAGTTCTCATTAAGTGAAACTTGATGAGCTGTGATGATAGCAGGGTCACCTTCCCTGATTCATAAAGAAGCTGCTGAGCAACAATATTCTACAAAGGATTACAGGACTAATCCTCTAATTTCTCTCTCTCCAAAGACTGTGTTGCTTATCTGTTCAGGCTGGCATGACAAAAAAAAAAAATGGCAATTTTTATTAACATATCTGTACAGTACCTGTGGCTGTGATGATCATAAATTTAGACTGTCATATTCTTAACGCTGACTGAAAAACAGGTAATAAAAAGAAAATAGCTGTATGTATCCTCAGGAAGTAAGAGAGACCTAGAAGATATTTCACTGATGTATATGTCTGCTCCATTTAAGATGGCAGAGCTGTGCCGTATTACATGAGCTGAGGTTTGTCTTTCCCAAATTCAAATTCTGTGTGTTGAAGAGCACACACCAAAGCTGCAAAAAAGGCTGTACGGAAAATCTTGAGTACACCTCTTCTATGAGATTATAGGGATGAGGAATCGGGGGTGGGGGGTGAGGAGGATGTCCATGCGTATTAGTAATGTGTTACAGTTATGAAAACCCATGAAGGCCCAGTTTTGTATCTGCTTTTAAAAAAAATCCCATGCATTTGATAGTGTTGGGCAGATGCCCCTTATCATGAACTTAGTTAATTTTCTTGTGTTAAGTCCGACAGGATTGTTCATGATTAGTGTCTGTAGGACCAGGAGCAGTTTATGAAGAGCAGTCAGAGGACTATTACATTATCGATCATGCATTCTTTCTTGGTGTAGGTCGGAAGGTGTTAAACAGCTCCACTACATGGCAAATACAAAGACTACTGTTGTAACTGGTATCAATTTTCCCATTCATGAATGTTTTAGTTAGTCTTCTGTCAGAAGGAAGAAAACATGAAAAATAGGAAGTGCTAGCAGCCCTTTCTGATAGAAAGTATGGCTGTAACCAAAGCATCGTTTTTGTCTCAATGTTTTCAGAGACATTCATTAGTGGCAGACTCATGACTGAATCTGGAATAAATATGAATCTGCCCTTGGTCTATAATGTATATGATGAACAGAGCTGGTACTATAATTAATACATCCCACAGCTCTGTTTGTTTTCTTCAGCTTGTTAGAAGTATCTTTCTGCTGGAAAGTTGTCTGAATTTTCTTCAGCACAGACATATGTGGTGGTTGTTACTAAAGATAGCAAAATTAAGTATTTGAACTCTTTCTGAGGTTCTGGATAAGCATTTTTAAAGATTAAAATGAAGACAACAGAAAAAACTTTGTGGAAAGTCTAACCTGCAACACATGACATACATTCAAAGTCACATGTAGTGGTAAGGAACTCCAAAAACTACTTCAGGCTATAGAGGTCTGATGAGAGAGCATATAGTTTCACTAACTAAACCCTACTATAGGTAGGAGTGAATAAGGAATGGTGAGGAAAAGGGAAGCATACCTCATGATTATGAGGAGCCTGGACAGAGGCTGCTATAAGCTCTGTTAACCACACATCTGACTTCTGTCATCCAAAACATGCACACACAACATATTGCCTAGATCATTGTCAATTGCTCAAAAATATAATTTATCATTTTTTGGTCTAATGACCTGCCTCGTTCTCTAAAACTGTTTCAAATTCTCATGTCAACTAATAGGCATTTAATTCTACTAGAGGGTGCTGGAAGGTATGGTATGGCTAGAAGAATTTTTGTAGCCGGTTGGGTCATTATCTATAAAGCATGCAAAAAAACCCTTCATGTGCAAAACAAGATATCAAGGTGCTCCAGTATGGAATTAAATAATTTATTATGTAGTTTAATAATGTACTATAACCTATTCAGTTAAGTAAACATTTTCTTAACTGATGCAAATTGTATCCTCTCAACACTAGTAGATTTTATTTATTCTTTAGTATCACTTTGGCATATTGATTCAATGAATATGATCTACTTTAGCAGCAAAACTCATATGCATAAGGAGGTCTTTGTTGGTTTAATCTCTTTTGCAGTCTGTCACTAGTCTCTGCCATCTCCAGTAAATTTATTCTTCCATCACATATGCACCCCAGGCACTGACTGTATGTTTCCTTCTTCACCAGTTCACTTGTGCCATACTGGTTCCTGTCTTATTAATTTGACTTCAGTCTCTTTCCACTAGCTTTGTTCCCTCTGCTTGTCTCTCTAAGACAAAACACATCATGATTTCATATAATCTGAGAAGATCTTTGAATCTTAATTACTCTGTATGTCTCTCCCTCCCTGTACTTCTTTCCTTTCAGTGCTTCCTGCTTGGCTTCTGAATTTCATTCTTTGCCTTTCAATCTGGCTTTAGGTTTAATTCTACCAACAACATAGTAGTAAATTCTCACTATAAATACTACTGGATAAACAGCCTAATTTACTGTCTCTACTGTCAACACTTCTTATCTGGTGGTTCTGGTTCTGATAATAATTAAGCAATTGCCTCTGAGCAACTAGTTCATTCCTCCTGTGCTTCTCTGCTCAATTCTCCAATTATTTTGTCTGTCTTCTCTTAATAGAGTGATTTGGAGAAAATTACTTGCATACAGTTAGTGAAAATAGAATCATACAAGTGCAGAATATTTTGGGTTGCAAGGAGCCTCTGAAGCTCTTTTATTCCCACACCCTGCTCAAAGCAGGCCCAGTCATCTCGGTTTGTTCAGCTGAGTTTTGAATATATCCAAGGACACAAATTGTACAACCTCCCTGGGCAACCTGTCTAATTGTTTGCCTGTTCTCTGTGATTCCACACACTGCTGCCCCCCCCCCCCCCCCCCCCCCCCCCCCCCCCCCCCGCCAAGGATTCGGTCTTTTTGCTGAGGGTTTGCTCTCTCCTACTGTCCAGGGGTCTTCTACTTGGAATCTAATATGCTTCACTGCTAGAAAGAAACTTTATACTTGAACTGAAGTTTGCCACTCTAGAAAATTCTGAAGGTAACTTTTAGCATGACATTAGTCTGAGAAATTAATAAAAATTATTCTTCATTTTAGAAAAAAGTTTGCATATGAAAAATTTCAACTAAGCCCATAATTACAAAATTAAAGGAAAAAATAACATAAAACTGTCCTGATTGTATTGTCTAATGGATAACAACTCAATGTGGTTTTTGGCAAATACAGTAGTGATATAATAGCAATAATTTCAATGTTGTTCATCTTTCCCTGTATGTGTATTGTTTTGGGCATTCAGCAATTATTTTCATTGACACCAAAGTGGAGAACATGACAGCTGCATTTTCAAATGTTGAAGCACAAATTCTCTGATTTCTAGGTGCATATTACAGGCAACTCTTGAAGTCAATATTGATTTAGGTGCCAAAGTACCTCTCAGAGTAAGAGTAAAACCGAAAACCCAGAGGACTGTGGGAGACTACTATATGATTAAATATGACAGCATTTTATCATAGCTGATAAAATTGTCTGCAAATTAACTAGTCATAACTAAAATAACATATGCAATCTACAATTGCAACCATTCACAGTAGGATATGCTCACTCCAATTGCTATTATAACTACTACTATGCAGCTCCCAGTTACATAACCCTGGATAAATAGATGGGTACTGCCTTTGCATTGTTATTACTGTATGACTAAGATGCTGTTTCCTACGTATGCTTGTTTAAATCCAGCCTTCAGAACTGAAAACTAAGCTCTAATCTAAGGTTTCCACAGGGTGGATCTGTATACATACGCAGTTTAGAAATATTAAGGGGCAAAGATAGCCTGCTTGAACACACAAATTACATGGGCCAGGATATCCCATATCTCCTTTCTTCAGTCTGAAATGATATTAGTTTATGACTTACTTTTAAACTCAAAAGACAATAAAGTTAGAAATTTCCTTTGGGTTAATTGTCATCTTTCCAATATCTCTTAATCCTACTTAGTCTTTGTCTCTGATCACTCAGTCTTTGAAAACAATCTGATTAATCCTACCTGTCCCGAGAATAGAGCTAAGAAGAGACTTCATTTTTGGTAGTTGCCAAGCACTTGCTAGACTAGGCAAACCTGTGAGAGAAGCAAGATAATTTTGTGAAAAGAGTGGTTCTTCCCACCTCAATTTTGCTTGATTTATATCTTGTAGCAGACTTGAACATTAATAGAGTAACTTCTGTGCTTTCATTTGGCTATTCTGCGCTTCCTTTTTTGATTAGAGTGCTGATCTTGGGGAATGTTCAGAGCATTCAGCTGTATTTCTGCCATCTGCTTCTTGCCAGAGAGTTGCTGGTCTGTGCCTGCCAGATAGGAAGGGCTTTTTCTCACAGTCTGTTGCTTGATGCTGACATCTGGAGTTCTAAAAGAAGGCTTACCCCAATGCCTTGGTCTTTCAAATTTGTCTCAGGTTTGTGTATGCACAGTTCAATGGGATTTACAAAGACTTAAAAAAAAACCCCAAAACCCAAAAAACCCAACCAAAACAAAAAACCCCAAACTAAACAACTCTATCCTTATTAGCTTCAACTGGACTCCTTTTAAAACGAGGCAAGATTAAGGTTACACCACCACAAGTTTTTAACAAAAATTCTGTCTTTTATTACAGAGGTAGAAAATATGGTCACCAAAAAGAATCATAAGGCAGTGTAACAATTCCAAATTATATTTAATAACAATTCATTTTCATCTTAGTGCTTCTCTTCCAAGAATCTCAAGGAATGTTTTGGCCTTGAAGGCTAAGCAAAATGACATGCCCAATGCTCCTAGTCTGTCTGGAGCTACGGTGTTACCTCAAAGTAGCCTGAAGGTCTAGCATGTTACTCCTCTGTTTCTGAGTGTCTTTTTTTCCCTTTTTGCTCCAGATAAAATGTGCTCTGCCTTTTCTTCTGAAGCTTAAGAAATGTAATTTCCTTTTTCTTATGAATGCTCTTGATTTATATACCTTTGTTAAAGTTGATGTGGTAATTCATGTTTTTGCAAGTTTTCTTTTGAGTTGCTTCCCTTGCATATAAACACCCTTTGCCTTTAGGAAATTGCCATGGAATCACTAAAGACCACTGAGGTCTTTATAAAGAATAAGTTTGAAGATAGCGCCTCAGTCAGTACTTAGTTTTGGTTTTGTGTTGCCCCAGAGGAAATAATAAATCTTACTAAATCACCTTCAGGCCAAATAAATATGCTTAATAAATTACCTTCAGGCCAAACCCTGGGCTTTGGAGATCTTCCAGTTTACTTTGCCTGTCCCCATTTAATGTGCCAGGCCTGAGATACCATGTTAGCATTGCTGCAGGCAGTTACTGAAGTAGTTGGGTAAAACTTGTCAGTAGATAAATGCTCTTGATGTGTTTACAGTAATGTTCATATCAATAAATTTGTTAGTATGTTATGCTATGGCCTGAGCTTTACTGTATGTTTTCTGTTGCATGCTTCTGTATTCTTACTCCTTTGGAAAACAAGGGAAATCACGTTGATGATTAAATCAGTATCAAAGGTGAAAAATCTTGGACTGTTAGTAAAGCATTTGGTTTCAGTAGGCCATGCCTCCTTTTCTGTATACGATATATAGGCATAAATATTCAATGTTTCTAGTCTGACTGTGTCAAAGATACTTTAACCAACATATAAACAGCAAAAAGATGAGGTGCAAATGAGTCAGGAGAAAACTTAACCCATTAAAAAAGCTGTTAAAACGACAGCTGTCTTCTGAAAATGGTCTTTTTAAAATATTAACAAAAACATTTCTACGTCCACTTCCACAGCAGATAGGATGGAAGAAAAGGCAGCTTTAGCAGGGTTAGGACCCAATATCTTGTAGATACCACAATCTGAAAAAGTGGTGCAATAAGCAGTTGATAGTCTGGCTTATCGCTGCAGAACAAAGAAGCAAAAAATAATTAATTGTTCTTATGCTCATCCTTGTCCAAGAAACAGAACTGGAAAAAAGGATCCCAAAAGAATATTCCTATAGATGTGAGCTGTGTCTGTCATAAATCTGAAGTAGCATTTTTATGCCTTACCTAATTACTTACTTGACTTGCGCTTCAGTAACTTTAGAACTGCTATTTAACTCTTTTCAGTTTAATTGCTGAGAGTAGCATTAAAATCTCACTCATTTCATAACCAACATTCATCATAGTCAATTTATATAGGATTATCATCTGTAGAAGAGCAAGAATCTTTGTTTTTTTTCTCTTTACCCCCACAGTTCCTTTAGGTACCTTGGATATCACTGACAACATGGAGTTCCTTGGTAAACTATTAATCCCTCAGTTTTCTTAATCTATTAATTAAATGTTAATCTCTTAATTTTCCTGTAAAAAGATTTGAAAACTAAATAGACTTAGAAATGGATAATTATTTCTATGTCTCTAGTGAACTGGAAGGTATCGGTTCTATTGTGTCTGTATGGGACCACAAAAAGCAATGATGAGAGAGCCACTACTATAAACCTAAAAGTTCAGCCTTCACTGTGGTGTGCCTCCTGACTCTTGAATGTGTAACCGTATAACCTTTAAGTTATACTCAAGTACCTTTAAGTTATACTCAAGTACTTTTCAATAGATGTGGGAAGTGGGGTGGTTTGTTTTAAGAAATGTATTGGGAGAAAGGTGGGAATAAAGGAGTGAGTATGTATATATGTATACATGTGTGTGTATAAAACATAAAAGTAACTGAGGAGCAGTAAACCACCCTCATTCAAAATCTTTTGGAGGTCCGAGTGATAAATCTCTTATCGCTGTTGAAATTTAATTAAAGGTGTGGGGTTTGGACTCTGGTAAGCTCTCATCAAACATTCTTTTCACCTTTCCTCAGCAGCCTGTAGTGGGAGAATGGGCTGAGTAATGCGTAGGTGACTGCATCTAAATTTTCTTCCCATTTGAACTCATTTTACTTGGTTCTCAAAAAATATTGTTGAAGTGATATTTTGACAAGTTGCCCAAGTGTAAAAAATAGGACATGGATTTTTTTATCCTCTGAAAAAATCCATAAATAAATGTGCTAGTTTGTTTGTTTTGTAAAGGCTATGTTCATCATGATTTTCCTTGAAAATTAGCAGAATTATTAACTGAAAATTATATTTATGCAACACATAATGGAATATAAAAGGGCCTCACCTGCCTTATAGGTGTTGCAAGTTGGTATAAACATCTCTTCCAAACTTCCAGCTTCCTGGGAATCAATATTCCAGTGTAGTGCATGATTTATTTAATTACACAGGCATAAAAAATAGGAAAGTCACATGTGTTGGAGAAAGTGAGTATTATTTTCAAATTTTCTACTTGAAAACAATGATTTTGGAGTTATGTAACACAATTATATAACCACTGAGTGTTTTACGATATGATGGACAGATCATACAGATATGTATGTCCATCCATATGCATCTGCAGATGTGTTGATTGTCAAGAAAAAAATGTATATTTAGTAAACAAAATACAGCATCAATCTTATTTCACTCTTACTAGGCTTAGAAATAAAAACCTCTTGAGCAATCAATACTGCTATTTAGAATATAAAAAGTAAAGTCTTACAGCTATTTGAGCATATCAAGCTTTAAATTATACACACATAATATGACTATGAAAATTTTAACCCAGACTTTCTCAAGACTTTACGTGTGAACCTCTCCCATGATGTAGGGAGGTAAGATTTCTACTTTCTTTAGTATAAATTTTCTTAAATGTAACAGTCAGACGTAACAGTGGTAACCTCCTTAATCTGTAATGCGCCTATTTTCCTTCATAATCTTTCATTGGAGAACTTGCATAGGAAATGAAAGAGCAGGGTTGCTGTGGAGGTATGAAGGCTACTAGAGAGTGAGCAAGAAGATGGCAGTAGACAGTGAGGAAAAAATGATTAAACTGAATTGAAGAGTGAGAAAAGAGGGATTTTTTTCCCATAAGGCTGGAATGGGAAATATCTGACAGGGACACAAAAGGAGACACATTACCAATGACAGACATATTTAAGAATGAAACTGAGCTGGAATCATAAGCTAATGCTGACCTACTTTTTCATGCATGTAAATATTCTATTAGAAAATAAAATGGCGTTTTCCCTGTATGACACTTTTTAAAACTTTTACTGTTTTTTTTTTAAATCATTTTTCACCTTAGACCTGCTACCCACACAAAAATATAAAATAAAATCCAAGCTGGTGTTTTTCCCAGGCAGTTCTCAACTTTGGGAGTAGCCAATGTCTTATTGTGCTCTTAATAAAGCAAACAACCTAAAGGAGAAATAGTAAAATACATTTCAAAAAGATGCATTAGGACATAATTTATTTCAGTGTAATTTGCTAGTGGTGTGCTTTCTAGTCAAAAGCACATTATGGGAAATGACTGCTTCATGTTATAGAAAAACCCAAGTGAAGAGAAAATTGCAGATTTCACATCAGGAAGTATATGACTTTATTTGGAGTCACATACTTGCTTCAGTAGTGAAACATAGATATAAAATGTGCATAGTGTGGACTTCAGGTCTGATCCACCCTACAGATCCTCTACTTCCTCATGTAGACATAGCCTCAGGGAGTTGAGGCAGGCAAGGGAAAAGAAAAGCCTTGTGGGACAGGTTTGGATGACAGCCAGAAGGAGGAACGTGATAGAACTGGAGACAGAGATGAGGTAAGATAAAGAAATCCTGGCAGTTGTGCTCCAGCCCCTTTAAGCAAAGTGAAAGAGCTATGAGGAGGTCTTGAGCACAGCCTGGGAAAAATGAGACTGAAATAAAGCAGGCTGAGACATGCATTAGGTGGAAGAACAAAAGTCTGAGTGGTGAGGCTTGGGGAGACTGATTCTGACTGCTCTGGAGAGCACCACCAATATGTAGTATGAAAGCTAATACTTTCTAGCTGTTTGCAGACTATCTTTGAAGTCTATGGATGAGTGTTGCTTGTTCCACCTCCTGTGTTAGCCCATGGTGATATCTTGCTATTGCTAGAGAATCCTCCTCATACTCATGCAACAGCTCTGAAATTGATTTTAATGCTTCAGTTCTGGTGCCAAGCTCTGCAGACATCTCAAAAATGCTATAGATGGAATATGCTTTTAGTTTCTAAACTGCAAATGAGGCAAGCTTTGCCCTGAAGGTGTCAATTTATGGTATCTTTCACATTTTGAGGGGCTGGTTTTCCAACCTTAGGCTTTTTCAAAAGTTTTGTGTGTTAGCCGATCTCAATATACAGCGAACACGTGAAACAATTTTGCTTGTTTGGGGTGTCCGAATACCTCTAGATTCCACTGCTTAATGGAATTTTGCTGGAATTTCATTTGGGTTCTGATGCTGCTCCAAATGTTTGGTGCCTTTCAAAAAAAACCCAAATAATTCCAAAGCTCTTTAGGCTTCGTGTCCACCCAGTAACTTACTTCAACATTTGAGTTCATGCATTGCTCTAGGCTCTTACCAATATGACAAGACATATCAAGACTTTAATCTAGTAGCTCAGTAAACAATACTGCCATGACATTAGGGGGAGTTAGTCATTAGGGATACAAATGTTCTACTCAATGGCTGAGACACCACTTCAGCCACTAAAGGGTAACAGCAGCTGCCAAGTGCTAAGGCTGCTGGTTTTTGATGGTAGAGGCTGAATGCCCAACTGTCAGGACCACGCTTCAGCCAGTGGCTGGGGAATGGTACTGATGGAGAAGGAGGAGGTGCGAAAAGCAGTCACAAATTACATTTGGCTTGGGCTACAGTGCTAGAGATGAGGGGTTTGCTGCTGCTGCTGAAGTCAATAGGGATTTGTCACTATCTTCTGCATGAGGCCTCTGACACCGTAGGAACACTTCGGTGCAGGGATCTGGCCAGCATGTCTCCACATTAGACATTAAACCCTCTAACTATTTAGAAGAGAAACAGAACCACTTAAGCTGATGATTCCCACCTGTTACACTGCAATAATTCTGCAACCATTGAAACTTTTTAGCTATTAAAAGGGGAAAATGTGGAATCTTCTGTTCCCTAGGGACCTCTCTATGACAGCAGTTAAAGACTTTCTATTAACCATGTGCTAAGTGTACCTGCTTTTCTCTCTAACTGGTATTAGTGATGGATATTAGCCAGCACTAACAGCTCTGCAGAAATCTTCAGTATCAGGTCTCAAGTTTTCAGGTTAAACTTTCTGCAGTTCTACTTTTCAACTCCTTTTGTCTTATTTTTTGTTTGTTTTGATGAACTTGAAAGCCAAATACAAAATTAATCACAAATGACCAACTTTATTTAGCTCTGTAGACAAACCAAGCAAACCTTGATTCCCACCTCCCAGGCTGCGAATCTAACCTAAGATTAAGATGTTTAAAGAAAATCCAGAATCATGAAAGCTTATTTTATTTATTATCATATAATATGAAAACTTATTTAAGACTTCTTTCAGCAGTTTAGCATGGCTTTAATTGCAGACAAAATGCATCTGTATGTTGTATTTTCCATCTTAAATGTTAACTTTTCAGTTTACATTCAAGTATATTCTCTCTGTATATGTGTATATATAGATGAATTTGTAAGATTCCATCATTACAGCATCTTCTATTATATTAAATTATAAGAAATATTTTTCTTTAGCTTTTAATTGCATAGAAGCTAGTTTTTGAGATCAATTAGGAGAGATCCACCTGGTAGCAGAAGAAATTATATTCTTGGGTTCCTCCTGGGACAGTATGAGACTGTTGGTTCCTATTTTCATGTCCAAGTTTCCAATCCCAGAGACTGGAAGTTCAGTTTACTCTGGTGGCTGGAAAGAAGCCCTACTTTGTCCTGTGAGTAGAAAAGAAAGTGTGTTTCCTCTTTGTTGGGCACCTTGATTATGGGAGAGAGATTGTATCTTTTTAAAGAGCTTTAGCAGTTATGAGGTCATTTGTTTTGTGAAGGTCATGCTCTCTCCTTTGTGTTGCAGCTGGTAGAAGTGGAAAAGGAAACTTTAGAGACAAGCTCTTATGAACTTCAGTAGCTTTTTATATGGGTGTCCTCCCCCTTTTTTAGTCCTCTCAGTGTATGTGTTTACATCATTTTTGCTGAGGGAAGAGAGAGATGAATCTATAAAGATAACACCGACTTTATTTCCCACAGTTACTGCTTAAGATGAATGGCCTCCTTGTCACTTAAAGGTAACATCAATCAGGTAAAGAGGAAAACTTCATTAAGAAGCTCATTACAGTCCTTTTTGAGTAGAGGTGTTAATTTAGTCTACTTGAATACATTCAGTTTTCATGTTTTCTAAGCTATATTGGTGATCTAGGCATAATCTGGACAAAACTAAAGACCTGAAAATAGTTCTGCCAATGTCTGTCCATATCATGTTCACATTTTGACATAATTGTGCGCAGGCTTCTACATGCAGGGTGAACAAACGTGACAGTTTCTGCTTCTTAAAAAAAAAAAAAATCCGTCAGCTTTGTATAATTGCATTTTTCACAGCACTGTCAACTGGGAAGAGTCTTTGACAAATCAGTAGTGCTCAGATTAAACTCAAGATGCAGTACACCACTAAAACTGGCAACTCCTATCTGAGTAAGGAAAACAAACAGATTAAGCAAGAAGGTACTGTGGTACTTTAATTTAATAATTAGTTATAAGTAAGCAAAGAAACACATTCTCTGCTTTTGCAGTGACTAGCCCGACAGCATTGCAAGAACTTTGGATTTTCAACTTCTGCTTACTCCATTGTTATTGCTAAAAGACAGATACACAACTTTCATTTTGTTGGAGTAATAGTCCTTTCTCTGTAAGCCTCAAAAATGAAAATACAATTTCATCTATAAATAGACTGTGAAAACTGGAAAAGCTCTTCTCCAATGTGTGTGTGTGGGAGAGTGAAAGATTATTTTGTTGAGAAGCCAGCATTATATATACCAAAAGAGAAATGTCTAACACTTCTATATGGCTTCAACAACACATTGGTGTTTTTCCTGTAATTATACTTGCACAATAGACACTTAATGAAGGTTAAAGATGAAAATCTATTTTTATGGGACAGATACTGAAGTGACTGAAGTCAGAGGCAAGTTCCTGGTAGTGTAAGGTCTAAATTTTGCTTTCCTGTGGTGTGTGGTTTTTTTTTTTTAATCCTTAGGGGTATAATCCTAACTACTTAAGGAGAAATACTCTATACAGTTTTAGATCACATACCAGTCTGCTTGTTGCTGTCTGAGTGACTGTTGCTATGACTTCTGATCAAAGAGAGGCAAAATAATTGTTGGTGATGTGGCTACTGGTCATAGCGCACCTGCAAGGAGGTCTAAGGAGGGGCAGCACTGGAATACCCAGATGATGTGAAAATGGGTAGAATCAAAGAAAATGCCACGATTGCCTAAGGAAAGGTTGGGAAAGTAGATAACTGCTTCAGAAGTAACAGCATTCTCTATAATCATTTTATTGAAGCTGATCAGCCTCACATGTTGGAAAAACATGCATGTCAAATCACATCTGCATAGTCCTTTCCTGTCTGAAGAAATGATAGTGCTACCACTGTTGTCCTTGTCAGAGGTACGCTTATCAAAGAGGAAAGGAGATGTGGAAGTGTGTGCTAACTGACTCCTGTGTTAGCAACCAGCTTTAGCATGACCACAGATTATATGATAGAGAAAGAGTTGTGCTTGCTTAGCTGTTCTATCCTGATAGCAGCTGCATCTTAGTCATGGCAAAACCAATACTGAATGTAAATGTCAAAGACCACTCTTCTGTAGTTGAGAGCACTTAAGATCATCCATGTGATACTTCCAGAATTAGCTCCATAAAAATAAACTCAGGTCTCAGCTAAACTTTACTTGGAGAAAACCAAAACCTGGAAAAGTTCTGATTTTGTGGAAAAAAGTACTGTAGGAAATTCAAGTTTTTGTAATCCTACGTTGAGAGCAAGCACAGTTATTTAAGGTAACGCGCAAATATTTTTAACTTTACCAAATGCTCTGAACTGCTTGTTGAATATGTGTTCACATGAACTGATTTTAGGACTGAAGTTATCTTATGAAATCAAATCTCATGGGCTTAGAAAGTCATGTACTGTAATGACTACTCCACACATCACAAAAGCAAAAAATGCCTAGAGACTGTCTTTCATCTTAAGTTTTTAAGAAGACCTATGCTTTTTATCAGATTGAGACAATCATAAAATAAAGTTTTGTCAGAGATTTTTAGCTTCCTAGCACTTTTGGCTACTTATTTTCAGTATGTTGAATATTTTGGGATTCAGGTCTCATTTAACTTAACCTGGTAGTGTATGCCTTCATCCTCAAGTAGTGAAGCAAGCCAGCAAGGGGAAAAGAGATTCTTGGACTTCTTTGAGAGAAGTAGAACATGTACATGTCTGCATACACCTGTCTCAGTTACCTAATACTCAGAAATACACCATACTTCACAATTAAAATTATTTCATTAATTTTCTACTGAAATGCACTGGATTATGATTCTGAGGAATCTAGAAATGGTGGTAGCGTCACTTTGTACAAAGGTGGGGGAAGGAAGTTTAGTCACACAAAATGTAATGTTGATCTGTTAGTAAAAGAAGTAATATCACGCTGGATTTTGTGCTTTTACTGTAATAATGATAACATCTTTCTGAGTTTTATCAAACACATGGGACATGTAACACCAAAGGTATGTATTTGTCATACATGACAGCTAGCAATTTGCAAGCCATTTCTAAAAGACATTTTACATGCTATAGCTCTATTACGTCATTTCACTTTACCTTTTCAGCAGGCACTATGACAAAAAAGCTCCAAGCAGGTCAGTTTGAAGTATTGCAGCTGTCTTGAACCTTTGTACAATTCATTTAAATATATATCCTTATAAACAATCATATTTAATTTCACCTAGGCAATCTGTTGGGGTTGGTTTATTAGCTCAGAAACATCTACAGATAAAAATGGAAGTTGATGATTTTATAAGCATCTTAAGGTTCAAATAGCTTTTTCTGTGGAAGAGAACAGAAAACATTTCCTGCATTTATTTTCTTTGAAATGATTCTTCCTTATTCCTTAATTTCAGAGAAACTTTAAATGTCAGTTACTCCACAGCTTTCCTATATACCTTATTGTAAATACTGAGATAGCAGCATTAAGAACACTTTAAAAAGACAATTAACTTGCCATGTTAAAGTGCATAAATATTAATATCCTTTTTGTAAATATTATTCTCTCCAGTCTTTCCAGGACACGGAAAAATAATCCTGTATAAAATCATACATGACCCATTTCTCCAAGTATGTGCTTATACTGAATATAATGGATAATCTGAAAATAATTGGAAAAATTAACACTACATGTGTTTTGAACACTTGGAAACTGAAATGTGGTTATTGCTTGAAGATGGTTACAAATTGCTAAATTAGGATATGCTGAAGATATTATAGTTCTCCTGACTTCATTTCCTGTCTAGTGGCTTTTTTCATTATCTGCTCTATCCTCTATTGAGGGCAGAAACTGTTTTTGTCTGATAATGCAGTACATATGCAAAAGGTATTCCAACGCTTTTCAAAACTGCTGGGTATTGTGACCAATACAATTATTAAAAATAAACTTAGTAACCTAAAATTTTGAAAATGGTACTAGATTTTCTCAGAACTATTTTTCCTTACCAAGCTGAAAGCTTCTGTTCAAAGTACAGTTTTCAGGTGGATAAAGGGACTGTTCATTTGTTTTCTTTAATATTATGCGAACTGGAATGACATACTTCTTCATTTGTCACATCCTGAACCTACCCTTTGAGGTGAAGTTGGTCTAAAAGCTTTTTCTAAAAGAAAATGTTTCAGTTTTAAACTGTGTACTACATAAAAATCAGGGCATGTAGAAATTAATGCAAACATCAAGTATCTCTTGAAACTTTGTCCTACTTTTTTGTAGCTAATATTTCTACAACGTTGTTTTGTCACTGGTTTAGTCCAACACACAGGTGTAATAGATGTAAGTGGTGACCAAGAAGAATTTGCTAGCTTTTTGCATTCATGTTTGTTCTTTTGAATTTGCATCTGTAACAAGCAGTTAGAATATGCACCCAAGAAAGAATAAAAACAATCTTTAGCAAGCCACAGATACTCTCTATATACTAGATATAAACAGAGATAGCAGTTTGCCATAAATTACAATTTCAATTACAGTTTCACCAGTGTGGCCACCAGAATTGCACTGCTTGACTGAAATATTTCTGAAGTACATTACTGCTTAAATAGCAGATAGATGCAACTTTTCCCTGTTAAACTAGTGAATTTCAGCAAATCATTCCTTCAAGTGTATAGTCACTTGGAAAATCTATGGATACATTTGGGAAGACTGAGGGGGGGAAAAAAAATTGTTCTTTTCCCTTCATCTCTTTCCCTGTGTGAGTTGGTTTTGCTCTCTTGCTGAGCTCAAATGATAGTTGAAAAAAGCACAGGAACAGAGTAACTAAAAATACTAGGAAAGAATAGGGGCAGCAAGAAATAAGAGAAAAGACTAAGGGAGGAAAGAGGTAACTGAAGAGAGAAAAGAAAGGACGACTAGACAGAAAACATAGATGTTAAAAGGAAAGAAGAAAGCAAACAACTAATACAGGAAAGAAGGATAAATGACAGAAGGTCAAAAGGATACATGATACTAGATCTTTTCCACCTATGTTCCATTTTCTGTTTGGAATCTTTTCTTGTAACATTAATTCTTTATAGCTCCTAATTTTGTGTAGTACACAGTACAAACATATAAATCATTAAGCAGAAAATATTATTCAATATTCATATAGCATTCATGAAAAATATTGCACTTTTCAGGTAAAATAACTTATTTCAATTTGATGTTGTATCTCTGGGAGTGATTTAGAGATGTACATTGGTTATGTATCCATGGCAAACCAAAGGTTATAACAATCTTGTTTTAGCAGTTAAATTATATTTCAGATGGAAAAAAGATCTTTTATTTTAAAAGCAAGAGGATATATCTAATCTAGATACATGGGAGGAAAAATACGCATTTGCATTATGCATGAGGTGACTGGGAGTGTCTTGTTTTGCATTTAGGTATGCACAATTATATTGATGAGCTACCCTATTTCTCACAAAAGAGTATGGGGTCAGGACCTTGTTCTTGTTGGGCTGAAAGTCACTTTCTGACTTCTGTTTCTGCTCTGTCCTTCTTCTGCGTGTGCTGGGAAATACCATTTTCCACATCCATGTTTCTTTTGGCAGACTGTCTCCCCTTTACTTTCTGCTTCTGCTGCCTTATTTCTATCCTTTTCTTGGTTCCTGCGTGTGGTTGCTCTCTTATTCACTCTGCAAATCTTTTCTGTCATTAAGAATTTTGTTATGATGTAGAACTTAAAATCAGGCTAGAACAACATCATCAATTCACCAGCTTTCCCTGACTGTACTCCCTGCAATGGGCCAACTGTGTACTTAAGAGAAACAATGTGGAAGGTCATCAGCTGATACGAAAATATACAAACGTATTTTTGAAGTCTTAATCTATGAAGATGAAATCTATGCCATGAATTCTGATGTATCTAGTAATGGTCACAAGCTTATCAGTTAGCAAGGAAATCAGTCAGGTTGTCAGGTGCTTCAGCACACCTTGTGAGCTGAGAGTGTTATGAGCATTTCTTCAAGGACATGAAAGGCGAGATTACAAGTGGAAAAGTAGAGTGCTATAGTTAAACATTACGTAGATTTATCTATAAGTATTTAAAGGGTGAAAAGAAAGGCATCAGTCCCACATATTTCCACAACTCTAATTACTCATTACTCAAACTATTCATTTTTCCTCTGCAGAAAAAGAAAGAAACGGTTGTAGATTAAGAGCAGTAGTTTCTAAAAAGCTGATTCATACGGCTTGTTTAAGGTTGTGTAATCCAACAAATGTTTTACCTGATTTTTCTCGCAGAAGTTTCCCATTTGCTAAATAAGTACAGTGGGAGAGGAGGATAGTCTACATACTGATCCGTTATGTTGATTGTACTTGAAACATGTTTGTTTTCTGATCTAACATGCAATCTGGCTGCATCTGCCCTTTTGGAGCACAGTGCACCTAATTATAAGGATGTAATTCAAATTCACTATCTGTGCAGTGAAGATACCAGACTTTCCGTATGTGCCGCACCAAATGGGTAAAAGGTGAAATCTCATTCTGCACGTGAAGTTGAGGTGGTTCTGGGGCACAGCTGAAGCTGCTGCCTCTTTTCTTCTACAAGTCATTTCCAAGCAGCTCCAGTGATTGCCTCTGAAGGAACTGTCTTGGTTACAGGCCAACATGACCCAGACCCACCTTGCCTCTCTCTTTGATCAAACTAAAAAGGAAACTCATCCCAAAAGTTACACAATTCATCCTGTAGGTATTACTGAATTGTAAAGTTGTCTTTGTGACAACAGGAGAAATGGAGGTAACAGAAGGAAGGGGAATTTTCAAAAAGAGTAAAATTCCTTTTACATAGAGGTCCTATCTTATTTGGGCATTGAGGTTCAGGAGAATTGTGGGAAGCCTGCTTGAAGGAAGGAAAAGAGGGAGGTAGGTATAGCCTTCTAGGCCAACAGCTGTAAGAGCTGTACTGAACACAGAGCAGAATCATGGGCTTGGTATAAACAGCTATAAGTCTTATTTAAAAACTAAAATGTTTCCCCTCTACTTCCTTTTTTTTTTCTCTTTTATACCTACCTGTTTACTAGTAAGGGGCTTCTTGCTACTCTTTTTCTAACAGTGTTAATAGGGTATATGTCAAGTAAGAAGCTGATGGAGAAGACGTAGCACAACAGTACACAGCATTGTGGCCTTTGCATGTATTGGAACTACTTACACTTTGATGTGTAATTGGAAAATGCTTATACAACCACTTCAGCAGAGATGCTTAAGAGAAAAAAAGACTGCTAGAACTGCATAATTTGCAGAAAATAACTATATGCCCTTGTTACTGCCTGGAAACATGGATTTTCAAAGCAAAAGCTACTAGGATGAAAGAGAATGGAAAATGAGAAGAGCATGCATTGCTCTAGCAAAAATCATCTCTTAAATTTCTGTAGTGATTATTTACACACATTGGCATTTGAAAACTTGCATATTGTTTCCTTGTGTAGTCCAAAAATGGATCTGTGTTTAAACTAGGATAGACGGCAATGATCCTGTTATAAGAAGAAAGCAATAAAACAAAGAAAACCATAAAAAGTCAGCTATGCTTGGCATAAAATAATTCTCTCTAGTGGCAAGAGAAATAACGTGTATAGCTAGTAGAAACAAGTTTTTCCCACAGCATTCTCCTGGAGAAACTGGTGGCTCATGGCTTGGCTGGGTGTTTGCTTCACTGGCTAAAAATCTGGCTGGATGACCAGGCCCAGAGAGTTGTGGTGAATGGAATTAAATCCAGCTGGCGGCCGGTCATGAGCGGTGTTCCCCAGGGCTCAGTACTGGGGCCAGTTCTGTTCAATATCTTTATCAATGATCTGGATGAGGGGATTGAGTGCACCCTCAGTAAGTTTGCAGACGACACCAAGTTGGGCAGGAGCGTTGACCTGCTCGAGGGTAGGAAGGCTCTGCAGGGGGACCTGGACAGGCTGGATCGATGGGCCAAGGCCAACTGTATGAGATTCAGCAAGGCCAAGTGCTGGGTCCTGCACTTGAGTCACAACAACCCCATGCAGCGCTACAGGCTTGGGGAAGAGTGGCTAGAAAGCTGCCTGGCGGAAAAGGACCTGGGGGTGTTGGTCGACAGCCGGCTGAACATGAGCCGGCAGTGTGCCCAGGTGGCCAAGAAGGCCAATGGCATCCTGGCCTGTATCAGAAATAGTGTGGTCAGCAGGAGGAGGGAAGTGATCGTGCCCCTGTACTCGGCCCTGGTGAGGCCGCACCTCGAATACTGTGTTCAGTTTTGGGCCCCTCACTACAAGAAGGATGTTGAGGTGCTGGAGCGTGTCCAGAGAAGGGCAACGAGGCTGGTGAGGGGTCTGGAGAACAAGTCTTCTGAGGAGCGGCTGAGGGAACTGGGGTTGTTTAGCCTGGAGAAAAGGAGGCTGAGGGGAGACCTCATGGCTCTCTACAACTACCTGAAAGGAGGTTGTAGCGAGGTGGGTGTTGGTCTCTTCTCCCAAGTAACTAGTGATAGGACAAGAGGAAATGGCCTCAATTTGTGCTGGGAGAGGTTTAGATTGGCTATTAGGAAAAATGTCTTCACCGAAAGGGTTGTCAAGCGTTGGAACGGGCTGCCCAGGGAAGTGGTTGAGTCACCATCCCTGGAGGTATTTGAAAGATGTGTAGACATGGCACTTAGGGACGTGGTTTAGTGGTGGACTTGGCAGTGCTAGGTAATGGTTGGACTTGACGATCTTAAAGGTCTCTTCCAACCTAAATGATTATGATTCTAGAAACCGTAGAGACTATGGAGTATTATTGAAAAGACAGCAGGAACTACATATAAATCAGGCCATACCTTCTAAAAAGCAAAAATTTGTATGCTAATGTTTAAGTGTTAAGTGCGTTATTCAGTGGTAGCTGTACAATTCTGTGTAACATATACAATAAGTATTATGCCTCCATGATTCAACATTTTTGGTGGCAAAAAGGTATGTGATTCTTAGAAAGCAGAAGGCTCAGTTTTAAAAGGAAGGTAACCTGAAGTTATGTCTTCAGAGCTATGTTTATTAGTTTTCAGAAAATATGATACATAGTTATGACTGCCTTTCAAGATTTTAATGGAAGTACAATAGCCTTGTCATAACATACTTTGAAATAATTTATAGGAAAGAACATTTGTTGGTGTATTTGAATATGAAATAAGATTTATTTCTGGTAAATTTCTGCTTGATCTCAAATTACAGAACCATAAGTGAAGTGGTAGCTAGAAAAATTGTATTTTTGCAAATAAGTATTGATCAAGAAAGATTTTAGAAACACTTTTTTCCTATTCTCCTTTTACTTCAAGTCTTGAAATAAAGCAATGAAAGAACTAAACAATTATGAGCTGAAATAATTAAACTAGAATTGCATCCATTTAATTTTCTTATATTGCCAAAAGAGAGAGCTCATGGCTTTTTGAAGAAGCTTTAAGAAACTTGATTTTAAATGTGTTTTTATAATAAAAAAAAGTCACACAATACAGGATCCAATTCTTCCTTAATGTCTAATTTTTTTATATCAGTCTGACTCTACTTGCTTAAATTAAAGTATGGATTACAAATTACAATTTACACTGGATTACAGCAGTGTAAATTAAACCGAAAGCTGAACAACAATGTTTTATTTTTAATTGCCTACAAATACTATGAAAAATGTGAATATATGTAGATTTTGGAGCTCCTTTTATATTGCAATTAAGAATGTGAATATGGTAGTTTATTTTGATTGTATATTTAGCTTTCATTTAATGTGCATTACAATAACTACTTTTTAGAATGCAACTTTGTTAATGTCCTGAGTAAATTTATGGTTATGAACCTCTTACATTTTATTCAGTAGCATGAGGAGTGCTTACTGCTTTATCACTTATTTGAAAATATTGCACAGACAGCAGCTGGTGCATAATTAATGTTGGCCTCAGAAATTAAAACTGATCCTTTAAAGTATGCAAGTTTCTGGTCAGACCAGGCTGTAAGCAGTTGATTTAATTTTGATGAGCTTGTGTTTGAAACTGTAAGCCCTAGCAAAAGCATTTATGCTCTCTTAAACTGGGTCCTTAACCCTTTTTGGCTTTTGCATCTAAGAATTGTTTCAGTGAAGAAATAAGGAAACAAGCAGTACTTGTTGCATTTTGCCACCTAGCAAGTTATACTGAGCAAGTTTTCTCTGTGGGGTGGAGGACTGCTGATAACCAGAGAATATTTTCCTTCTGCTTTGGGGACATGTGAGTTTGATAATTCTGTATGGTTATACCTCTGTGTATGTATGATGCATGTACCCTCTGCTCCAACCCACTGCCTGCCACTGGCACCCATTCAGAGTCTAGCAGGTTTTGTCTGAGTAGTTACAGTAAACTTTCTACTCTCCCTGGTTTATGTGCTGAAATGAACACATACTGAGTGGAGTAAACGGAGGAGTATGAACATCCTTCCATCCCTCAAGTCGCTGTCACTGCAGTAAGCCTTTACGTGTTTGCAGAGCAGTGCCACAGCCTCTCCAGGCTGTGCTCATCCCTGCTCTCTCCAGAGGGAAAAAGGTACCTCATCAATGCAGAGCTTGTTTCTTGTCATTTGCCTTTTCACACTACTAAAGAGTCCCAGTTCTATTTCCTAAAATCTGGGCTGAACGTTACCATCTGCTTTTCTACTGTGCTATAATTTTAAGACAATCCTAGGAACAGTGCTGAAACCTTAGGAAGGATCCAGGTAACAGTCTAAGCATTTTTATAAAGAAATTGATTCCATCAAAGCATAAATAGGGTTTCAAAGTATGGTGGAAAATTTCTAAAAATGATGTGCTGAATGTCATGGGTTTTGTACGTTAATGCGCTCAAAGGACTTGAGTTATTTCAGTTGCAACAGAAAGGGATCTAAAAGAATAAGTAAAAGCATTGTCAATATGTAATAAAATCTTGGAGTTTATGGAGGAAATATGTTCCCATGCATAGTGTCAGGACAAGAAGAGAGTAACTATTTCCTATGTTCATATAGGAAATCCTACTTTGGAGGACCCTGCAAATCTCTGTCCCCCACCTTGCATCCTCCTTATTTCCTCCCCCTTTAACAGGAATATGTGATTGTTAACAGCAAACAACAGGTCATTGCTGTAGCCCATTATTTACAAAACCCCCTAGAAATCTACTCTGGGCTGCAGCGATGTCTTTTTGACCCTAAAAAGACTACTTCCATATTGACTGTTTTGTCATATTGAAATGAAACAGGAGTTAATTGAAAGCAGAAATTATTTTTGATACAATATTTATTCAAAGATGCCCTGTCCATCTTTTAAGATACTCCATAAAAAGGCAACAATGTTGATATTATGACTATGACTGGTATATCTACTTCTCTTATAACTATTGTTGCTGTTTTCACAATAACAATAATAGCAATATTATGTGACCCCCCCATCATCTGTTATACTGAGGAATTGATTTCTATAGAGAAATCAAGAGACATGACATATATTATGATGTTATATTAGCACACCCACACAATTATGTCACTCTTGGGAAAAAACGTGCAATTTTTAATAATTATTGAGCATATAATTTTTATTCTTTTTTATTCAATTAATTTCAAAGGCTGTCCTCACAAAGCAAAGAACTATGCAGAATGAGGAAGAATAATGAAATACAGTCTTCGGTAATGGTTCAGTTTCCTGATAATTGTTTTTGCAACACTTTTAAGAGAAAACATTGGGCTAAACGTAAGGCTATTTTTTAGTTTGCCAATTTCTGAAACTGGCCTTTATGATTGTTGCTCACAGACAAAGAGTAATCAAAAATAATTCAGACTGAGTAGCCAAATGAACAAAGGTGTTAGGCCTACGTTCACTTGAATTGTTTGAAGGTATGCAGTATGCTTTTCCTTACTGCTTCAGATAAAATTGCAGAGCAGATAAATTCCTACAAAACCTTATGCTCAATGGAACTAACAGGCAGAACTATATTTGTACAACACTGACAGGTTTTTTTTTTTCAAAAAGAATATTTATTAACTTAAAATATTTAGCAAATTCATGTCTGTCATTTAGCAAATTCAATAAGTTGCTTGGTTTCAAATACATTCCTCCAGAACTTCAGAAACAAAATATTTTGGCTTTGAGATGTCTTGAAAATTTCCTTTGTTTAGAAAGTCTGTTTTTTTCATATGAGCAGTTGTAAGGGGCAAATGAAACCAAGTATTTCAGTTTTTTTTAATATTTTTGGCCCAACTTAGTGAATCTTTTTTTTTAAACTTTCAGGATGGACTGAAAATCTGTCCACCCATGTCTCTGAACAGAACAAACTAAGAATTTTGAATGAGTAATGTTGAATGCTTTATCCAAATGGCAAGCTTTTGGCACTTTTATTGGATTCTTTGGTCATTCTCAGGGTTTCGGAAAGTTCTTGACACTGGAAAGCTTTTAGTCTACAGCCTCACTTACATTGCTCAGGTCACAGACCAGCATATGTCCTTGGGCAGTGGTATACATTGGAAAGAGGGCTTCTGTACCTGAGATGTTATCTGGATTAACTGTTTTAGGTGGGCACCTAAGGTGAATGCTTGAACTGAATCCTTATATTTTCATGGGATATAGCAGAAGTGTAGACAAGTAGTTCAAATAGACATCTACATGTGGACAGCCCTCACAGTCACCTTTTTAGGTAAACAATTTCTCTAAAAAGGTGCAGGTAGTGATTGTTTATTTTCCTTTCTCCTGGTGCAGATTGTGATGTGCCTTTCTAAGAGCACAGAACTCTTAATTCAGTGCTCTGAGAGATGTCACAAGATAACTGTATGTGGCTGAAGCTCTGATTTTAGAGTTGCAGGAGCACAAGCCCCCAGTGACCACTGCTTGATGTGGAGAGAGGAGTTTTACACCTGAAATTACTGACTGGAGAAAAAAAATGTTGTGGTGTTTTCAAGTACATGCTGAAGTCTACAAGCAGAAAAGAAATCATAGAATCATAGAATAGTTTGGGTTAGAAGGGACCTCTAAAGGTCATCTAGTCCAACCTCCTCCCTGCCGTGGGCAGGGACATCTTCAACTAGATCAGGTTGCTCAGAGCCCTGTCCAACCTGACCTTGAATGTTTCCAGGGATGGGGCATCCACCACCTCTCTGGGCAACCTGTGCCAGTGCTTCACCACCCTCAGCGTAAAAAATTTCTTCCTTAGATCTAGTCTAAATCTACCCTCTTTTAGTTTAAAACCATTACTTCGTGTCCTGTTGCAACAGGCCCTGCTCAAAAGTTTGTCCCCATCTTTCTTATAAGCCCCCTTTAAGTATTGAAAGGCTGCAATAAGGTCTCCCCAGAGGCTTCTCTTCTCCAGGCTGAACAACCCCAACTCTCTCAGCCTTTCTTCATAGGAGAGGTGTTCCATCCCCCTGATCATTTTCATGGCCCTCTTCTGGACCCGCTCCAACAGGTCCGTGTCTTTGTTATGCTGAGGGCTCCAGAGCTGGACGCAGTACTCCAGGTGGGGTCTCACCAGAGCAGAGTAGAGGGGCAGAATCCCCTCCCTCGACCTGCTGGCCACGCTGCTTTTGATGCAGCCCAGGATACGACTGGCCTTCTGGGCTGCGAGAGCACATTGCTGGCTCATGTCCAGCTTTTCATCCCCCAAAATATCCACCCACCAAAGTACAGTACCACCACAATATCAAAGTATGAAAAGCTAACCAAAAACATTGCTGGTGTGAGATGATTCTAGCTAGGCAATTGATTTCTCATGATTTATTTTGGTTTTGAATTGAACCATCAGTTCTAAATAACCTAATAATCCCCACCTCTTTCTTATAGCTACTTTCTATATTTTGGGGTTTTTTTTTTGAGGGGATGGGAGGGTTTTCTTTAATCTCTAACTTGCTTGTACTCAAAGCTGTATGGGCACAATGTTTCAGACCAGGTCCAGTGAGGACAGGGACTCTTAAGTTCTGTCACTTCTCTATGAAAGGCTTGTTGCCACAATCTTGTGCTTAGCATAGTGGATAATATTACCTCAATATTTGCTTTCGTAGCTATAACACAGACAGTGAATATTCCAGAGCTAAGGTAACAATTAGTTATGTGACTGCTGGAAACTCAGGGAAAGCTGGAGGCAAATCCAGTGAATCCTATAAATGCAAGATTTCCAATCACAGTGAAAAATACATGTTCCAGTATTCCAATATCGCGTTGCTTAATGTTGTTAATTATTGTCCTTTATAAAGCTAATCAGGCTGCAGACAAATACCTTATAACACAAATTATTATCACTCTCAATTGTACCAGACATTGAATGAACCTCTAGGTTCATTCAATAACCTCTAGGTTAATGTCTCCTAATATAACTTAGTGATTAATTATTAGAGAAACAGAGCACGAGTGATGTGCAAAGGGCTACTGAGTGATTAAAAAGACTGTTAATCTTGGACTGAGTATTTTTTCTAACTGAATACTCTCAGTGGAGTAAAGCACATACCCATGGGTTTTGAATGACTTCATTCCATATGGGTTGCAAAGAGTAGCAAGGTAGTTATAACTTCTGTATGCTAATAGACTCAGATTGAAGGAGGTCATCTATATTAGGCAAAGTTGTGAATAACTTTGTTAATCCTGTTAGCCACCAACCTTCCAGCCTGAATTTTTCATTAATCAGTATTTAGGTTTTTTCTTTTAAAAGTACATTCTTTTACTTTCAGTTAACTTTTCACTTTTTTCAGTTAGTTTCAGTTAACAGTTTGATGGTAGAATATTTATTTTTCTATTAAGTATCAGGATTTGTACCCTGTGCATTAAATAAGGAAAAGATCAGAAAGGGGAAAAATAATTAAACTGCATTTTATGAATGTATAGAAAATGACTTCTAGGATTCTACAGATAACTTTAGTGTATCTTTAACTTCTGAATTGTGTTTTTTAAAATCTGCTTTTAATGCAGATAACAGCATTATGGTCATCTGTGTCTGCGATACAATATCATTGTCATTCTCTGCAAGGAATTTATCTTCTAATAGCAATTCCATCGATTTTTAATAAACTTCATGAAATATTTAGTAACCCCCCAAAATGGCTGCTGCTTAATCTTCATTCATTGTACTTCTGCTTTCTGTTTCTTATGTGGGCTTTATTTGATATAAATACATTCCCTAATGATCCTAAGGGTAATTTTATTAGACTAGAAAAAGGACTTAACAAAACACCTTATTTTATTGAAATGCATAAACCCCCCTTACGTGTATCACCTATGGCCAATACAGCTATAATGGAATTTGGGTGTAGCTCTCTACTATTATTCTTTATGCACATTTACAGCTGACTTAAGTTATCATATCCAGAGAATAAAATGAACTCAAAACATGTTTCAACCTCTTCAACCTTGATTAATATGTGGCTAAAATTTATTTTCTGAAGTTAAACTTCTAAATCAATGCATTCAAGCATTGGATTTTACAAAAAACCATCAAGTGTTCCGATTTAAGACTTATAGAGCATGTTAGTCTTAAAAGCCTTGTGCCCATCAAAGCAAGCACAAATAATTCAATTTCTTCCTAGCTATTGAATAAAATTAGCTTAATCACCCCACCCACACAGCAGAATTTCTTTCCAGCTATCTAGCATATAACTCTTCAGTATCTTTGAATTAAGGATCCTGCCCTTCCAGCAATTTGGTATACCTGAACGCTGGTTGTTCTTTAGCAGAATAAAGTTGCTAAAGAGTCAGAATACTCCAAAATCCTCTTAAAAACTCATCTGCCCCTCAAATAATAGTATTTAAAAAAGAAAAAACAAACCCACAATCAGATGCTCTATACTGTAGGAGGAAAAAATGTCACATACTGCAGCTGCAGTTTGTGCCTCTTCCATCTGGCACAGATTTTCATCAGCCTCAACAGATGTATCACAGTAGGTCAACACAGGACAACCTAGCTCATCAGATCAGACTAATGCATTGCTTCCTTTTATGGCAGTAGTAAATTAAAATTCTTGCACTATTCTTGGACACTACAACACAGCAGTAATTTGGTGCATGTTGTTGTGTCTAAGCATATTTTAAACTGTTGAATGGATAGGTTACTGAAGGTTAGTTTCCATGTTTGCTTAAACCTCATTCATTACTCAATTACTACATCCAAGTCCCTGACATGTTTTTTTTCCCCCCTCATTAGCCACAGATAAGTCCATTAAACTTTGCCCAACATGGGAAAGGACGAATCTAGGTGGTGAATGTTCAGTATGTGCTATTACACAGCGATTCCTAAACAGATTAAAACTACTGAGGCATTCAATAAATGACAATCTCATGCTAGAAGGTTAGTATTTGCTAGTTCATTACAGTTGTTTAAAATTATGCAAAATTAAATTGGAAGCATCTTAACATATTCCCTACCTTCAGATGTGTAACAAACACTTATCTATCTATCTACACATGAATACTATGTTTTCAAAACATAATGATCATATTCTTGGATCTTTTAGTCAACAATTGTTTAAAATATTTTTTAAAGGCCCCTCTAAGCCATTAAGGTAGCATAATACACTCCTGCATATCTCTGTGAAATTACATTTCTAGTACTTTATCATTTCTAATACTTTATCAGATACTGAGTAAAGGAGTATTTGGCATTTTAATTTAACAGATATTCTTTTACTTTTCAGTATGCTGATAAATTGTTCAGAGTGAATCTAAATTTCATAAATTACAAGGAATCTAACAACAACAAAAGAGAGTTCTGAAAGCTTGAATAAAAATATTTTGCCTTCTAATCTTCTGAGAGTTGCCTGCATGAACTTCAGTCTGTCATGAGCATCTGCGAAAAGTAAAACAAAAAGTTGCTAAAAGGAGGAATAAAAGGAAGGGGGTGAGGAAGAAAGAAATTAAAACTCAGAAAATCATATCATGCCACAGATTCACAGCATTATTTAAAAAAAAAAAACCACAAATAAAACAGCCTTGAAGGTATGATCCAGTCTTAAAACTTCTTTGTGTATGATGAGAACCTTTGACACTGTCATACTGAATGGACTGCTTGGTAGGACTAAGTCAGTATTATGTCTAATAACAAGGTAATATCTGAAATTGGGTAATCTGAATTTGACTGAAACCAAATTCTTTCACAAACTGTAGTAATTCTACAGTCCTCAGAGGGTGTTACTGGACTTTCGATATCCTTTCTGGGTGAAGGAGCCATTAGATTTGTATACTTGTTCCTAAATGCAGATTTCTCTCTTCCTCATGAGCAGAGAGTTTAAAAAAGGGGAGAGCTTATGCCTGCCAATTTTCAGACAACTTGCATCCTTCTCCATCTTCTTTGTAGCTACTGGAGCTGTATGACTAGGAAGGAAACTTTAGAAACACCATGGTCTTTCTCTAGATATCTTAATCTTCCTTGATGCCATTTAGTGATAAATAAATGAAGTAGATTATCTAGCAGAAAAGGCATTCTTATTTTCCCCACACATATATCTATATGCAACATTTCAGTGCTATGCTACAAGGATTGGCTTTTGATGGGTCTTCCTTAACCTGTCCAGTGTGTCTTATCCACCGTGGTTAGTGAAATCCAAGTAGCATGCCCAAACTGCTTTACATGTAGGTCTGCACAATAGATCACTATGGACTAAAGAAACTTTCAGACAATGTCTAGCAAGTACTAAGGCTGCTTCCTTTTGGTTTATCTAGTACATCTGCATTTCTCATGTGTCCATTGCCATATGATTATTTAGTCTTTATAGTATTTCAACAGTCATTCAGAGCCAGAGTGACTGGCAGAAATCTGCTTCATTTAGAAAAAAATTTCATTTAGATTCTACATTCTAAATATTTATCATTAATTTCTTCAGCATTAACCTGGTCCTACTTTCTCTTAAATCTACAGTTTCTCCATGCCATCATTTCAGTCAAACCACGCTAATGATAATTATTAACAGTGTATGAAACCAAATGCAGACTGCAAATACCTGTGACTCATCTGCTTAGAACTGCTCAGTTCATCTCTTAAGTGTTTTGATTTGCTAAAGACATGCTGGCTCTCTATTTAAGGATCAGGATCTGCTGTTTTCAAAGAGCAAGAAATCTGGTATTTCTGGTTGTACCTTAAAGGACCATTTGTGGACAACTCATATCACAGCATCTGATACGCATGTGCATTTATTTATTCCTGCACTATTATATCCCTCACTTTGAAAACCTGGGCTCAAGACTCCTGATACAGTGATGTAAATGCCATTTTAGTATGCAACCCAGTAGTTGAGCAAGAGGAAAAAATATTTAGGTCACTTCAGCAGAAGAGAAGCTTTTTGAAAAATTGACCTCTAATTGTTTAGTACTGGAAGCTTGTCTTAAAATTTTAGTTTGGATTTTCTAACTTCAGGACTGAAAAAATCCAAAATAAGGTAGTTGGGAAAAAAAAAGGCTGCTTCACGTTCAGTTTTTGCGCTAACAGATATAGTTACTATATCTATTTAATGTTAACTAATATTGTATAAATATACCTGTAAGAATCCTGGCCTATTGCTCTCATCCACCAGGTATAAACTATGCTTACAAACATGCCAAATATAAACTGTAGTAAATGCAAATAAGCTATTTTCTATTAAATTAACTGTCTTTTAGTCATGTCCAGGACATCTACACAAAGAAAATAACCAATTGTTCATTAAATAAGTTTCACAGAACCTTAAGATATTTTAACAATTGGAATTGTAACAGGTCTCAAATTATTTTATTCTAATTAATTTTTTATATGGAACAGGAAAACTTGGAAGTAACTGACCCTTAAGTGGTAAAACTATTTCTGCTACAGATGATATTGTAAATGAAATTCCATTATAACGAGGGTAATGTAGCAACTATAGTAATTGCATTACAATAAGGAAATTTTAGCCTTGAAAGATTTAAAAGCGAATTACTGAATGCCATAGTGAAACAAATGGAACTCTTTATTTCTCTTGCCATGATATCTGAATTGCTACTAAGCATTTCTTCAGTGAAGATACTTTCTAAATTATGGTAGGTCTAAATATTCCTATTTAAGCTCCAAAACAGTTTTTGCACAGCAGCTGCATTCAATCTTACTAGCATGGTTGCCTGCTGCACTCCAGTAGAGAAGCAGCCCTGAGGAAGAGGTGAAGTGTTTCTTCATCAGGATGGGTGATGAAGAAATAGTCCTCTTTTACAGTGATGATGGGAATCAGCTGGAGTCCTGCCCTGAAAGAGAGTGCTCCGAGTCATGCCTGCCTTGTTTAGGTACAGCCCCCTGCTTGTTCCTAGGGCATCAGCATGGATCTCTTGTGGGGTTCTCTCTTCGTTGTGGTCATCCCTTCCCCCCCCCCCGAATACCCTTTAAAAAGCTTTCAAGAATAAAACCTTCACAGAATAACACTTTCGAAAGGCAGTGGGAGAGCCTGTGAGTAAACTGGGTTTCTGATGTGATATATAACACACAAAAGAACTTGTTATCCATGTGTAACTTAAAAATTTTTAGATTGGCTGTCCATATTTAAACTCTACATAAAAGAAAAAAGGAAATAAATAGCACAGTCTGAATTTTGTTTATCCTTTAGTCATTTAAATTTTAAAATAACCTTAAATTATCTTCAGGGAGAGTAACTACTCGAAATTATATGTTATTCTCTCAGATCGAACAGGCAAACAGAACTGTTTCCATTAATGCATTTTGAGTTTATACTCTCCTTTAAACAGTGAATATAAGTATTTACCAGGGTACTTTCAGAAGCTAGTATGTGCAGCCTAAATAGACATTGGCATTTCAACATAAATGATTGCTGTGAAAAGCAGTGAAAAACTCTAGCGTATGTGTATCTGCTTCTGTTGTAAATGACTTAGAGGTTTGTGATGCTTGCATTGTATTGGGCTCCTGGAGTCTGTGAAACTGTTGGACTAGTGGCCCTAGAAGGAAGCATTTTATCTTCCTGGATAGAAGCAAACATCAGGAATGTTAGTGGGACACAGATGTGCTTCACAGCTCGCCAAAGGAAGAAGGTGTACTGCCTCTTAACTATCAAGCCGGGATTACAAGGAGTTGAGGCCCTGTCTGCTTTCTCACCGTGCACAGAAGTGTTTTTTTTTTGGGGGGGGGGTTATGGGCGGATAGTGTACAACATCACGGCGACAGGGTTCTTGTGAAGTGTGAATTTAATTAGAGGCCAGCATTGGACTATCTCCTCATATAAAAGTACTAATTATTTGGATATGGCTAATTTCTTTTTGAAGAGAAAGAAGACAGACATCAGACACTCCATTTTAAAATATTTGAATCTTGGATTATTTGCCTGTGAGGTACCATTCTTGCAGCCAGGCTTTGAAGAGAACTGACTTCTACAGAAAAGTGACAGTGCACAACACAAGGTTTCGCAGAGAAATGAGCACCAAAGTGTCTCACTCTGTTCCTGATTCAACCCCTTTGGTCTTTTTCCACAGTCACCCACATTCCTTTATTGTAATGAGTAACTCTCATCCTCAGAGACCCACAGTGACTGTCCCTCCCTTCATTAAAGATAACAGGAAATTTGCCAGTAACTTCAACAGAGACAGGAATAAGTCATTTATTCTCTACCATCCAAACACATAAAAGCCTGTCAGTGTATGAATAGGTAGTTTCATCCTTTTCTTATTTTAGAGTCTATTTTCAAATGTTCAGGCACTGGACCTTCAATGAGAAAACTTAACTAGGCTGGGCTACTTACTTAGAGACCTGGATACTATGAATAACTCTCTCCTGAAGTAAACTAATTTTTTCAGACACTAATATTCTACAGTGATAGTAGTACAGGCTGCATTATTTACAGATTTCCTAAAAGACATCACTTCCCAAGATGGTTCTACCTCTTTTTTAACGGACATCATCAAGTGAAAACCAGAGTAACTTCAGTCACATCCTGTAATCTGACAACCTAGCTGTAATGTTGAATGTGTATGTGTGTGTTAGTGTTTCCTGCTTCTGTGGTTAAACATGCAACTGGCTGCTATTTTACATTTTCTGCAATTAATAGAATTGGGTTACTATACAGGAGAGAGAATGGAACCCAACCACAGAAATGCCTTAAGAGAATCCTTCAGGGGAATATTTGGGAATATTTGAATTGCAAGTTGAAATGCATTTTCACACTGAATAATCCTTGCAGAGTTGAATTTCATGAAAGAGTGAACTTAGTTTGCAAGACTCGGGAGAGAAGATTATTAGCTGAACAGCTTTGTTTCATTATATGACTGCTAATTTAATATTCTCTTACAAGCTTAAAAATAGACATTTTCCTGTCATTTCCCTTAAAATCATGTTTGTCTGACTTCTCTATCTTAAAAGGTACAAAAATAAAAAGTACAAAAATACTTGAAAGAGCAGTTATTTTTATGCAGAAACGTTTTTTCTGGCAGCTATGAAGATTTGTTATATTTGGAATATTTCACATTTATATTTTTACAGAAGGAGTTTTTTCAAAATTACCGTACCACATTACAGTGATCACAGAACAAATGATCATCTAATCCAACCCCCCTGCTCAAAGCATTGTCAGCTAGACTAGGTCAGGAACACGTCTAGTTAGGTTTTGAACATCTGCAAGGATAGAGACTCCACAACCTCTCTAGGCAACCTGTGCTGGTATTTGACCATCCTCACAAGAAAAATGTTTTATTACATTTAAACAGAATTTCCTGTATTTCAGTTTATGCGTCTTCTCCTGTCACTGGGCACCACTGAAAAGGGTCTGGCTCCATCTGCCTCTCCCCATCAGGTTCTTATATACAGTGATGAGATCCCCCTGAGCCTTCTCTTCTCCAGGTTGAACAGTCCAAGCTCTCTCAGCTTGGACCTCACACGAGAGGTGCTCCAGTCCCTTAATCATCTTTGTGGCCCTTTGTTGGATTTGCTCCAGTATGTCCAATTACTTCTTGTGTCAGGGAGCCCAGCATTCCAGATGTGTCTCGCCAAGGCTGAGTAGAGGGGAAGGATCCCCACTTTGACCTGCTAGCAATGCTCAGCAGCCCAGGAGGCTGTCCAGAGGGGCATGTTGCTGGCTCATGGCCAACTTGTTATCCACCCAGGCCTTTTCTTTCAAGCTGCTTTCCACAGTTTAGTTATATATTGCTAGAGGAAAACATTAGAGGAGTTATTGAAGAGACCAAATTCTCTTTCCAAATATGACTTCACTCTTAACTTACATTCCTGTGATGACAGAAAGCAGCCCAAAGTGGAAATTTAAGCATCTGGTTCTAATTAACCTCCTTAATTCTAATTAAACTCACTAGCTCCAAATGCAGGGGAAAGGGTGAGTTGGTGTGTTATTTAAAAGCTGCTTAGGGGACAGGGGTTCCTGCAGAGTGTTGGAGAGCAAAGCAAGGAGCTAATTTAGTAGGTGAGATGAAGTTACTGTGTTGAAAGTAGCTAGAGGTGTTTTTTTTTTTTTTGAGGGGTATGTGGTATCTCTAAATAGCTTGTAATTTAAGCCCCAAATTAGGGTGGAGGAGAAGGGGAAGCACAAGGAAGTAAGTTCAAGGACTAACTTTGTTTGTCAACAGTTCCTCAAACTGTGGAAAACAAGCTTCTAGAAAGCAAGCTAAAGTACTTTTAATCTGTGGAGGAGGTCTAGTTATCTTAAGTGACTAGAAGGACAGCTGAGTAACCTGTCCTCTTCCTTAATCTAAATCTGCGCTATAGACATGTCCCTGAACTGAAAGGTTTCATTTGCCAGCATAACTCTTGGCTTTCTTATATTTGAGATTCTTTTTTTTTTTTTTTCAGTAATGTATGTTTGTGTGCCCCCTTCCCCCAATCAGCTTTGTGGCGCTCAGCCACTCTGAAGTGAAAGCAGCACTTCTGAAGCATGCTGTCTGTACGGTGCATGTGTAATTGAGCTATGCAGATACAGCAGCTGAGTCTTTCTTAGAATCACTGCCTGTGTGATTGAGCTGAAATACTGGAGCTGTGGTGATTATGCAGATGAATTATGCTTGTTTGCCCAGGACTCTCCAGCATAAGTAAGGCTGCAAGTATCCAAAAATCTCTTTATATCACCATTGCCAGAAGCATGTCTGCTTTAGACTTCTGCCCAAAGCAGCTGCAGTGGTAGATACAGCTTTCCCTCCAGTGATCTTCAGAGTATCTGACTGTGCCTTACAGCTACCTTCAGACTTTTAAGGATTAAACAGCTGGGTAAGATATAGGCATTAGACTTCTATAGATAGCTGTAAAAGACTAATTGAGTGTTTGAAACTTCTAGTATTTTAACAGCATTTGGACCTGCCTAAAGGTAAAGCTTTAGCGTGTGCAGGGGAACATTAGGTGGTTGTTCGCTGTCAATACTAAAATGCACAAGCTTCTGTAAGAGCATCTGCTGTGTACGGGCTATGTTTGGTAAGCTATCAGCTACTGGTCTTCAAGCAAGCCAAAGCTCCCTATTAAGCCTCAGTTGCTGCTTTTGACTCTTCCACCGCTGTGCCAGCACTTGATAGTGAAGAAAATGCCAATTTTTACCTCCAGTGGAGGAGGTTTGGGTTTTCTCAGTTGTTTTAGTTGCTTCATTTCTCTGAGACTGACTTTTCTGTGTCACTCTGAATCATTTTGTCCTATTCTATGTTAGCAACATCTAATTACTTCTGCATTTAGGTCTGAATTTTTAGGGGAAAAATCACTGTATCAAAGTGCCTTAAATAACACCAGGAAATTGCACAGTTCTATCTCTTGGTCTTTTTATGTAAATGTCCGTATTTAAAGAAAGGTATGACCTGGCTTATCAGCAAGATCTCATTGCAAAACTCACAAGAGGTGGTACCATTCCTAACTTGCAGTTCCTGCCTGCTGGAATGACTTCTCTGAAATCCCGGGTGGTCTGGAGTGGTTGCTCACTGATATTGATGGAGGTTTTCTTCTCTGTTGCAAGATTATTCGGGTAGCTGTTATACAAACAGCACAATCATTTTGCCTCCTCCCTGAGACCTCGAGATGTATCAAGTTGAAAAAAAATTGTTTAATGTGATAAATTGCCTTTTTATTTAAGCTGAGGTATTGACAAAACACTGTCAGTTTTCTCTGATGCTTCTTGCCCACTTCTGGTTTTAGTCAACATCTTTAGAAAAAAGCACTAACCAGGTGAAGTTACATGGGAATTACAGCAGTCAGTGGGGTCTAAACTTTACCTGTTTGGGTGGGTTTTCTTCCTGTTGTTTCTGGGTAGGGGGTGTGTGTGGGAGGTGGGGTTTGCTTAAGATTTTACTTAAGTAGCTTTAAATGCAAGCAGTCATTCCATTAGAAGTCTCTTTTTTTTTTTTTTTTTATCTTCAGGGTGTTGTATCATGTCTCTGAAAAGCTGATGTTACTGTCAAATCAGATTTTATTTTTATTATGCTACTCAAGAGAAAGTGCCTTCACTCATGAACATCCCCTCCATTTCACTGTGACCATGGGTGTTTCACTGTTACCTTGACTTGCTATAAAACAGTGCAGATGGTCCTTACACTGTCTAGTCTTATTATTTCAGCTGTTGAAAAGCTGCCATTTATTTTTAAGCCTTGGATCGGAAGGAAAAGCATCAGCAGAAGACAACCGATGTTACAGCATATTTAAGGCAAGGAACAGCTTTGTTCTCACTCGGGTCATGAGGCTTTACTCTCATTTTCTTTGCCCACAGGACTGCCATGGCTCTACCTGAAAGGGTTCTCCTGGAAAGGATATCAACAGAAAGGGGAAGGGGGGGAGGCGTGGAAGAAAGAAGAGAAGGAAGCACAAATGGTACCTTAGTGGTCAAGATAAAATAGCCCTAAACGTAAAGAGCTGAAGGCACTTGCCATTCATTCAGAAATGTGTGACAGAAACAAGTGGATTCTTACTTAATGTTCATGTAAGGCTAAATTCCCTTTACAGGGAATTTAGTAAATTGCAACTAAATGTGTGGTCTTGAAAGAAAAACTATTGGATTTTGTGTGAAGTAATAACAGGGGCTATCAAAAAAAAAGGAAGTGAGTATTTGTCTAACTTTCTTCCCTAGAATAGTAATTTGCAACATAAAGGGTGGTTGACATGACAAGAGGCACTAAATGAAATCTAAGTGCTATATTTAGAGCCTGTTTTCTGAATCTAGCTAGCAGCAGTACTTGACTCCTGGCCTTCTGACTTCATTCTTTTAGACATCCTTATCTGAAATATTAATAATGAAACATTAGAAACTCAGTTTGAAATAGTAATTCAAATAGTGTCTTTCTAAGGAAGGTTCTTTTTCACACTTAGTGTAAGACTGCAACTTTCTGAAGTGTGGAGTACTTGTTTTTGAAATAACAAAATACTTAATTGCTTATTGCCAAGTGGTAGGAATGAGGAAGGCATTAAGAGATGCATTAGAATGCAGAATGGTTGGTCTGATAAGTCACTTAAAACTTGTAATGTTATGCTACAACCTTTGTGAACTGTGTGATGTTATTAATTTCAACCATCTGCTAAGAGGAAAAATTTGTAGATTGGCTAGTCACTTTTCAAAGAGCTGTTCATAAACTGTTATATTTAAAAAAAAAATCATGGTGGGTTTCATGAGAATGAGATTTCACAACATGCTGGTAATCATGACGTGAAGTATTAGAGCTATTTAACTGTTCTTTCCACAATGACAAGTTGGTGCAAAGCTGCTAAATTCTGTGGTATTCATCGGTAAACCCAGAAGAAGTGGATAGAAGTGACAAAATCTAGTGCACCAGGGCAAACCTACCTGCAATGGCAAGGTAACAAGGGAGCCTTAAGGAATAGCTCTTTTGACTACTTACCTGATACATTCCCCCAGTTAGGCACAGGACGAAAAATTCAAGCAAGCATTCAGTTGAGTCATAAAAATAGATAGCTACTTGTTTACTTTGTCACAGTGATGATATTGGACCTTGATAGTAAGGGCAAACAGCTTAGCAGCTCTTTAGTGAAATCTTAAAGAAAACAAAGGTTTGCAAGAAGGATTAACTTGTGGAAATCCTCTGTGCCATAGGACGCTGGGATGGCAGCAGATGCTGCATGGTCCTTGCAGCAGGGCATGCAGCTAGCTTTGGTGCCCAGGATCATCAGCTGTTTGGAAGAAAATAAAAATGACACCTGATACCATATTTGAATAGTAACAAACTATAATGATAGTTATAGTGCTTTATATATATATATAATTTATATTTATATTATATTTATATAATAGTGCTTTATGCCAAACACAATGAAAAGTTAGAGCACTCTACCAAGTTTTGCATGATCCGTGTGCTGTGACATGACAATTAAAGATCGTTTGGATCAAGTAGTAACTGCCATATCCAGCCAGCAGGGAGTGCTTGACTACCAATTTGGCATATGAGCATATGGCTGGAGTCCATAATAGCTGATGTAGTGGTAGACCCCTCTGAATTTGCAGCTGTACCTCATCTGATGATAAAGCAATTTGAGAACCATGTGGTAAAGATGTCAAAATATTTCAGGTTGCCACGACAAACTGTGTAAACATGTGAAAGTGATGCCTTTAAGTGTCTTCAATGTGTAAACTTTTCAGATTGGTCTGTTATAATTATCACATATGTAGCTCCTACCTACATCTAACACAGAGTATGTACTGTATTTCTTTCAACTTTATAAAAATTGTCAATCCATTCAGCAAAATTAGATGGATTGCTTTTTATTTTGGTAAGATTTGCACTCGTCTAAAATAAATTCTGGCCCATTTGAAGGCTGCTTCCTGATTATCTACAAGAGAGTACTACTTCTACACATACATTACACTTATTGGCAATGGTATCAAAATACCTATCTAGGCACCAATTCAGTAATTTATTTAATCACTTCTGGAATTTATTGTTTTTTCCTTTTTTTTTAACAGAATTGCAGATAAGCTTAGTTTATTGTAGGAATAGTGTCTTGAAGAGAGTGGATTAATATAGCAAAAAGCTGCTCTGCAAAAATATTCGGAACAACTTAACATGAAAACCATACCCCAGAATAAACTTCTGGTGGTGGAAGGTCCGGAGAAGAACCTCTGTGTGCCCAAACCTAGTGAAATTATTTGAGGGATAAAGAGGCTGTGTTGTCCGTGGAAACAAGGCGATACTGATCCAGAATTTAAGAGACTGACTAAATCAGATAGGTTTTACTATTTTAACTCATTCACTGTTTCCAGAGGTGGAGGGAAGGGACAGATGAATGTTTTAGTCCAGGTGCAAAAAGTTTAAGTAAAGCATAGATAAAGTTGCAAAATCAGACATGCTTTTTGTGGTCTGGATACCTAAGGGCCACAAACATACCATTGTCCTACATTAAGCTGGTAGGAAAAAAATTGGTTGCTGAGTTTTAAACTAAATCCCACCTGGGTAGGTCTGTTTACCAAAATGTGTAAATGGTACCTCTGTAAAGGAAAAAAAAGTGAGATACATACATATTTTCACTGAAATAATTTCTTCTCTGCTCAGTTAAATGAGCAATTACCACCAATGCTAAATACAGTTGAATAAAGATAACGTGCAGCTCATTCTGGTGAAAATTTTACTTAAACACCTAGTATCTGAGATACTTAGTTAACTAACTCAATATCTGAGACAACAGGCATGGCTCTAAATGTTAAATTTTCACTTCCTATGAAAGGCTTCATAACAAGGATCCTTGTTTTATTTAATAAATGTTATACCATTTGATTTTTAAGAAAAGTTAGGTCCACTGCTGAGTTTGCAAAGATGCCACTTTCCTCAACTGCCTGCATTAGTTTGAAATCACCTTGTGTCTTTCTGAGGCTAAGCCATCAAGGACCTGCCTGGTTTCGCTGATACTTGGGATCACATGTTGCCATTAACTCTCTTTCATTAAGCTTTTCCACCCCTTTTAGGAGTTCAGGTATCTCCATTTTAGTTCTGACAGATCTGCCTACAGCCTATTCATAATGTCAAAGTTTTGTTTAATGGAACATATGGGAGCGGTGGGCAACCAATACTATAATTATCCAAATGATTACCCTACTTACTGCCAGCATCCAAGATCAGATGGCCAGTGTGTGCTTGGATAAACAAGGCTCCCTTCTCACAGGCTCCTCTTTGCTGTAGTTAATTTTGTCTTCATTGCAGGCTGGGGGGTGGTTTCTATAGTTGATTTGTAGCTATTCATTTGCTACTCTATTAATACTATTGTAAAATTTATTCTTAATCTTACAACCTTATTTAAAACCCAGCTATCTCATTGCAAGCCTCAAACATAATTACTATGCAGTGTAAGTTTACATTTTAATGGAAAAAAGGCACACCTATTCTACTTCCTTATTTTATGGATGAGGGTATCTTATAGCAGTAGCCGTTTTTTTTTTTGTAGTCATTAAAACAGCATCTTTTTGCCAACAGGGCTGAACTCTTTTGTCCTACAGCTACTAGTTTCATTGCCCACTTGAGCAAATAAACCATTCACTTCAAGGAAGAAACTTCTCAGCAGAATTTTAAGAAGGTACTTGAAAAATACTACCAAACTGCTCCAAGATTTGTTTCACTAGTAAATAGGCAAATCAAAGTTGTGAACAAAGGATCCAGATGATCTAATCATGAAATACCTTCATATCAGACTCATCAAGGAAAGATTGAGCCCAAAATGCTCTCACAAACATTTTTTTTATCAAAGTATAAGCTTTTATATACATATGCATACATTACACAATGCATACACAATATAAACCAACTATCTTAAAGTAATATCGCTGTCAGACTCAAGTGATCTACAGTGAGAGAAATCTTAGTTCTACCTGTCAGTATAACCAACTCTGCCTCCAGTTGTGCATAGTACTACACATTGCATATAGAAGGGAATACTGCTGTTACATTGCTCTCTATGCTAGACCTGCTTTGTGCAGTGGTATAAATATGAATGTTATAATGAAACCAGATCTGTTTTGTTCTAGTGGCTTTGTTTACTTAGCTCTATTCCTGGCTTTAACTCACTGTGATTCAATATGGCCAATGATTTCACTTGGCTTTCTTCTCAGAGAAAGCATCTTACGCCAGTAGTGAAATATGACTTATATATAGAAAGCAGTTGTTGAAGATGCTTGTTATGGGACTCTAGTAAAGTGGTATTGAACCAATGGAGTTCTTGCCTGTGCAATGAACGAACAAGCAGCATGCACATGAAGCATAAGATGTGTGTTGCAGAGTAGTTTTTGTTTTAACAAAACATAAGGCCTCCATGTGTGGTATGCCTTATGGCATATGGTATGGTCAAAACATCCACCTGGCATCCAGCAGTAGATCTCTAATGCAAACTGCTATCGGAACCAGAAAGGAAAAATTTCATCCCAGCAACGACCTGGGAATTGCTTGTACTTATCCCTGTTACATACTACAATTCTATAATAGTATTATGAAATCTGGGAAGTTGTTAACGATTTCTTTAATGCCCTAGGGCCTCATCAGAAAGAATCCCTTAATTGCATGTAGTAGAACATCATGCGGTGTCATTGAAATGGACAGTTCATTGTCCCAGGTTCCTGGAACTCAAACTAAGCTAACAAAACTGAGCATACCCAGCTCACAGACAACATTTCCCATTTGGAAATACCTTATTTGGTGGTGTATCTATGTATCAAAGCTGTGGACTGCCATTTGATACAAGGAATTGGGGGCGACTGCGTTACCAAGAAGAAATCTGTATCGGCAGCCTCTGAAAAGTTCTTGAAAAGGCTTTCAAAACTGTAGTTTTGTTAAAAATCATGTGATAATGGATCTATTAATATGGTCTTTGAAGCATCACTAGACTTTTCTTCTAGGAACAGATAGAGAATAGAGAAGAAATATTTTTAGGCACTCTGGCTTAGAATGCAGTTCTTTACTTTCAAATAAGAAATTAGATACTTGATAAACATCTTATTGAGTGCACTAAAACCAGCATTTTAGACAGGAGCTATCAATATTGCAAAATAATGTGTAGGAGAGTGTTACGTTACACCTACCAAAAAGGATTTGCCTGATTTCATTGTCTGTTGTGGACATAAGGAGCCAGATTCTCAGCTGGAGCATGCTAGTGAGCTTGCGTTGACTCTCTGAGTGGGTGTACAAAGCATTGCTGCTATTGATTCATAGGAAGGGTCATTCTTGAATGTCATCATGCAAGTATTGCGGTATAACTAAAACGAATAAGTTAGAGAATGCAAAAACTTAGAACCCTCTACAAGTGAAAGGACACTTTATCATTGGTCAGCATACATAAATATGCATGTGTGTATATATCTAAATGTGTATATACATACATTTTTATGTATGTATTTATGTCTATACATATGCACATCTATATGGAAATATACCACTAGTGATTAAAAAAAAGGAGGGAGTTACTTATGATGAAGATGCTAACCTCCTGTTCTTTCTAAGGATGTAATTTACAGCAGGTTATTGGAACAGATGTTAGTTTCTGTCAGAGACTGGAGGCTACAGTGAGTTCATGGTCAAATGTATCCTCGTGTTAATTGCCATAATTAACTTAAGTCATAACTAACATAATTAATTCTAAGGCTTCTGCTTTTTTGGGGTAGAGAGAGGAGTAAAGGAGAATCTCAGAAAGCTGACAGTCATCTTAGCAATGAAAGCTGGGGCTGGTAGCACTGTGCCTCTTTCAGATGGGTGATTTATGTATTTTTCAGTGCTTTGACATTAAAAATTCAGGTTCAGAAAACACAAAATGCCATCCCTAAACAAAGAATTATGTATATGGATACAATACCCATATATTGTATCTAGCATTAATGCTCAGTCCATGCTCGTTATTGATCTCTGATAACCTGCATGTGTTCAAGCACATACTAGTAAATACAGCTAGTTATTGGGCTACTTTTCTGCTCTTCTTTCGTTATGCTCCTTCTACTGTCTCCTTCGTTCAGAAAGAAAACATAACTTATTTTGCACTGAATTTTGACATGTACATTTTACAATTTCATTCAAAGCCATTTAATTTTCATACATTCAAAGTTGGTTTATATTTTAACTTAAAACCTTGTTTTTCTTTAATCTTTATTTCTCTAGTCTTGTTTTGATTTCTTTTCCTTGTAATATTTATTGTCATTATGTAGTCTTATGAGGAAGATGAGAAGAAATACTTCTCTAAATGAGGTACACAATAATAATGTCTTCCCTTTAATTAGTTACTACAAAATTAGCTGTTGTTTGATATTGAACAATAATTGGCTTCACCTCTAGCTGCAGCTCTGGATCATGTGCAAGGAAGTCCTCTGTCCCCCAGTCCTCCTTTTGCCCCTGCCCCCTGTGAATGTCCCTCGTATCCTGAGAGGTTAGTTGGTCAGGAGATTTGAATCCTTTTAGAAAGGAAGGAAATATCTGAAGCATAGATGTTTGCCATAACGTTCACACTCATTGAATAGTTCATCATTTAAGAAAGTGATTGAACCGAAGACTCTTATTCAAAATTATTTGAGAAAATGTTTTCAAACTTGTTTCCTCTGTGTTTTTTCCCCACTAAGGGAAACTTTTGCTTTGTGTAACTTAGATAGTAAAAAAAAAAAAAAAAAAAGGGGGGGGGGAGGTATCCTTTCAGATGAGGCATCTTCTACAACAGATGTTGATTGAAAGTGAATGTAAACCCTTCTTTGAATTGAGTGGTGCACTGAGTGGTGTGGTTGACACACCAGAGGGACGGGATGCCATCCAGAGGGACCTGGACAAGCTCGAGAAGTGGGCCTGTGTGAACTTCATGAGGTTTAACAAGGCCAAGTGCAGGGTCCTGTGTCTGGGTCGGGGCAACCCCTGGTATCAATACAGGCCGGGGGATGAAGGCATTGAGAGCAGCCCTGCCGAGAAGGACTTGGGGGTACTGGTGGATGAGAAGCTGGACATGAGTCGGCAATGTGCACTCGCAGCCCAGAAGGCAAATCGTATCCTGGGCTTCATCCAAAGAAGTGTGGCCAGCAGGTCGAGGGAGGTGATTCTGCCCCTCTACTCTGCTCTGGTGAGACCCCACCTGGAGTACTGCGTCCAGCTCTGGAGCCCTCAGCATAAGAAAAACATAGACCTGTTGGAGCGGGTCCAGAAGAGGGCCATGAAAATGATCAGGGGGATGGAACACCTCTCCTATGAAGAAAGGCTGAGAGAGTTGGGGTTATTCAGCCTGGAGAAGAGAAGGCTTCGGGGAGACCTTATTGCAGCCTATCAGTACTTCAAGGGGGCTTATAAAAAAGATGGCGGCAGACTTTTGAGCAGGGCCTGTTGTGACAGGACAAGGGGGAATGGCTTTAAACTAAAGGGGGGTAGATTTAGACTAGATAGAAGGAAGAAATTTTTTATGCTGAGGGTGGTGAAGCACTGGCACAGGTTGCCCAGAGAGGTGGTGGATGCACTGTCCCTGGAAACATTCAAGGTCAGGTTGGACGGGGCTCTGAGCAACCTGATCTAGTTGAAGATGTCCCTGCCTATGGCAGGGGGGTTGGACTAGATGACCTTTAGAGGTCCCTTCCAGCCCAAACTATTCTATGATTCTATTTGCAGTAGAATTGCAACAGGTACTTTGGCTTTTTCAGTTTTTTTCGTCATATTAATAAGTACCTTTTATGCCACACCACTGACTCACAGGACCATGTGCGTTCAGAAGTCATGGATGTCATTAAATGTTCCTGTACTACTGGCTTCGCTCTGATTGATATAGTCTATGGCATCAAAAAATAATTAGCAAAGGAAAGAAGGAAACGTTTTTTCTTTCCTAAGTTTTAAAACAGAAATGAAACCTCGTAACTCTTAAAAAGCAAGCAGTAAGGAGAGTTGTGTAAAGAAGGCAGCTTTAAAAACCCTTGTTTAAGACCTTTTAGTACAAGTAGTGTTTCCTGAACATCTAGTTCATGAATCCTTTTTTTTCGTGGAGGTAGCTCATTAGCAATCTCTGTCATGCACTGTAGATGCTATTCCATCTCAAACTAGTAATTGGCCATTAAGTCTTCTTGAATCAACTCATCTAAAGGCAGTTCATCTATATGGAGTTAAGTGACATAAACAAAAGAACTTTTCTCTTTTCTAAGTAGGATCAATATTTCAATAAAGAACAAGTAATTTTTCTTTAAATTTTTTTTTTTGGTGGGATAGGTTTTGCACATTCAAGTGATGTGAAGGTGAAAGAGAGGATGAGGACCAGCTTGTCTTGATATCTGCACCTTTAATTACATACTGTCACTTGGGTGAATCTTTCAGGCTGAAAAACCTTTCTGCAGCAGTGGTTGAATGAAAGGGTCTGCTAAGATACAAATTTATTTCAACAAAAATTTTTGTGTGGATGTCAGTAGTTTTGGATCAAACTTGAGTGTACCAAATAACGACATATAAACATTTATTGTTTATCTGGCACTCTTGCCCTTCTCTGAGCTTCTAGAGAGCCTTACTACTATGTGTACTGTTTCAGGATACCAGCCCCACTGCCATTCATGCTGAAAACCTACTACTGACCTTTCACGTGCTGCCTGTACTGTCCAGAATAGGGTTGCTGTGACTGTAACTCTGCGTGAATGTCAAAACCAGCTTAAAAGCCATCTAATGGAACATAAACAGTTTGAGTGTCTCAGCATGTGCAAACTGGTGGGAGCCTCGGTGGATGCCTCTGCCAAATTGCATTTAGTTAATAGCTGTGCTTTTAAATCACAGGGAAGTGTGCAGCAGCTGTTCACCTGGTAGAAGAGGGGTGTTTTCTACTGTGTGCTGAACTGAGACTCTGGGGTTTTGGGAGGCTTTTCTTTTCCTTGCAGTTATGTGTTTTGTGCCTTGGAGTTATCTCTTTCAGCTTATTTCTCAGTGTGGTGTGGGGAACGTGGTTCAACTCTTTGTTCCACTAACATTTGATGTGGCAGTCTAGCTGAAGGACGTGTTTTGCTGTCCACATAGCTAGGTGATGCTCTGAGGTTTTGGGGGTTCCAGTGTACTGCTCCTCTTCGTGCACTTTCTTAAACTCCTTTCATTCAGTCTCATGGGTACTAGCTGGTAGAGTAGCCCAAATTCAGTATTCAAGCATTTCTCCCCCCTTTGAGTATGTCCCCTTTCTACTTTTCTACTATAGCTGCTGCTGCTGAGTAATCTCTTATAAGGTAAAAATGTCTGTCCTAGATCAGGCTGTTCAAATCCTCTTACCATTGCTATGGATCTGTGCCATATCCTGGGCTGTCTGGCAATTGAGAAACAGCTATGGTCCAGCCCAGGATCTTCAGATATTGCTGTACTTCAGCATAGAGGTGACTTCTTCTGAATGTAAGATTTGACTTGGGTAGTAAAACATATCCAAATCACGTCTGGGGTTTTAATATAGCTTCAGATCAAAGAGGAAGTGAATTTAAACTAACCCACAATTATCATTAAAACTTATTCTGACACATTAGTCATAAGGTATTAGCTGGAAAAACAAAAGCTGAAAATGACAAAGGAAATTAGATTCAGTCATTGAGACTTCCCTATGCCTTTCTTTTATTTTACTGTACAAAACTTGTTCAGTCTCCACTTTTCCTTTTGTTTTCCCCAAGCGGGAATAGACATTCAAGGACAATTTCCTTAAAATTGGCTGTGGAAAGTGAATGCTATCTAGTTTCTAGGAGATAATTATTTGTTTCTCTAATGAGGGATCACTTTGGCTGCTTCATGTAGAAGACCCCAGTTATAGATCTCTGCTGTCACTTTTTTACCTAGAGATAATAGGCCAGCAAAAGCTTTTATACAGCAGTACATATCAGTAGACTTAAACTAAAAGCAATTCTACCAAAACGAGAACTCTGAGGAATGTTGGCTGTCCTTCAGACGTGTGCATTGTTTCAGGAAAACAGTGACTTGGAAATCTTGGAAGAAACAAAGGAGAAAGAAAGCTTCCAGTTGTTATAAAGGTTAAATTTATGCACGAACAGTCCCACATATCTGAAACTTGCGTACACCACATTCTGTGGTTCAACTTTAGCAGTAAAGTGTGGATGCAGGTTCAGGAAAGGGGAAAACATAGTTTTGGAGTGGATAGAGGTGTTCATTCACTGATGTTGTAGAGAGTAATAAGTTTTTGAACAGGTAAAGTATGCTGTTCAGTATCTCTTCTGTTCAAAAACAACAGTTTTCTCCTGTGAGAGTTCTCAGCATTCATCCTAAGAAACTGTGCGGGAGGAAGAACCTAAATTGCTTCTTTCAATGTTCTGTCTGTGTACTGAACTCTGTATGTTCAAGGACAACACTGAATCAGCATCGATACGCTATGTTAGAGTCCCAGAAAGCCTACAAAATGAGTCAAAAGGAAGGAAATATAAACTACATAATGGCATGTCAGCAACTAAAACTCTATTTTTGGGTCCCCCTCACCCTCCACTGATAGCTCTGGTTCTTTTTCACTCTGCTTGCTTGAAAGCACAGCAAATCTAAATGAGGACTATTTTACAGTGAATATTACTCAACACAGACCTGCGTCTGGATATTATGGTCTTTGGTGGAAATACAAGGTCTCTTCTTAGGTTTGACAGAGTAAAAGCTGGCTTAATTTCTTTTAAGCTCATAGCTATCCCATGTTACAGATGACTTAAAATTTGAAATTATTCCTATTGGTTTTGTGTACCTTAATCCATATTGCTTGTGAGAATAGTCTCACTGACTGTTTAATTAGATATGTTTTGCATTCTCTAACTCTACAGATACTCATTTCAGAAGACAGAGCACTAACTACTAATAAATCTGCAAAGACACTGCAAGCATCTGTGGGTCATCTGGTATGTAAGCATCACACTTGCAGTGAGAAACTCTGTGTACTATATCAAACTGAGTAAATGGTTACTTCTGAGAGCTCAAACAAGTTAATCTGACTAGCATGTCAGTCTTGTCCTTGCTCAGAGTAGTATTACCACCAGTTGGATACTAGACTTGCTTCATTTTGGAAAAAAACTAAGGCATTTAAAAATTTCTATTTGTCCTCAGAATATAGGGCTAGGAAGGATACCAAGAGGTCATTTCATAGAATCAGAGAATAGTTTGGGTTGGAAGGGACCTCTAAAGGTCATCTAGTCCAACCCCCCTGCCGTGGGCAGGGACATCTTCAACTAGATCAGGTTGCTCAGAGCCCCGTCCAACCTGACCTTGCATGTTTCCAGGGATGGGGCATCCACCACCTCTCTGGGCAACCTGTGCCAGTGCTTCACCACCCTCAGCATAAAAAATTTCTTCCTTCTATCTAGTCTAAATCTACCCCCCTTTAGTTTAAAGCCATTCCCCCTTGTCCTGTTGCAACAGGCCCTGCTCAAAAGTTTGTCCCCATCTTTTTTATAAGCCCCCTTGAAGTACTGATAGGCTGCAATAAGGTCTCCCCGAAGCCTTCTCTTCTCCAGGCTGAACAACCGCAACTCTCTCAGCCTTTCTTCAGAGGAGAGGTGTTCCATCCCCCTGATCATTTCCGTGGCCCTCCTCTAGACCCGCTCCAACACGTCCATGTCTTTCTTATGCTGAGGGCTCCAGAGCTGGACGCAGTACTCCAGGTGGGGTCTCAGCAGAGCAGAGTAGAGGGGCAGAATCACCTCCCTCGACCTGCTGGCCACGCTGCTTTTGATGCAGCCCAGGATACGATTGGCATTCCGGGCTGCGAGCGCACATTGCTGGCTCATGTCCAGCTTCTCATCCACCAGTACCCCCAAGTCCTTCTCGGCAGGGCTGCTCTCAATCCCTTCATCCCCCAGCCTGTATTGATACCTATAGAAGCTTTTCTTGTTGCCCTTGACATCCCTGGCCAGATTTCATTCTATCAGGGCTTTAGCTTTCCTAACCTGATCCCTGGCTGCTCGGACAATTTCTCTGTTTTCCTCCCAGGCTACCTGTCCTTGCTTCCGCCCTCTGTAGGCTTCCTTTTTGTGTCTGAGTTTGTCCAGGAGCTTCTTGTTCATCCATGCAGGCCTCCTGGCGTTTTTGCCTGACTTCCTTCTTGTTGGGATGCATCGCTCCTGAGCTTGGAGGAGGTGATCCTTGAATATTAACCAGCTTCCTTGGGCCCCTCTTCCCTCCAGGACTTTGTCCCATGGCACTCTACCAAGCAGATCCCTGAAGAGGCCAAAGTCTGCTCTCCTGAAGTCCAGGGTAGTGAGCTTGCTGTGTGCCCTCCTCGGTGCCCTAAGGATCTCGAACTCCACCATTTTGTGGTCACTGCAGCCCAGGCTGCCCTTGAGCTTCACATTCCCCACCAGCCCCTCCTTGTTGGTGAGAACAAGGGCCAGCATAGCACCTCTCCTTGTTGGCTTCTTTACCACTTGGAGAAAAAAGTTATCATTGATGCATTTCAGGAACCTCTCAGATTGCTTATGCACCTGCCGTGTTGTCCCTCCAACAGATGTCAGGGTGGTTGAAGTCGCCCATGAGGACCAGGGCTTGTGAATGTGAGGCGGCTGCTCCTATCTGTCTATAGAGGGCCTCATCCACTCTGTCTTCCTGGTCAGGTGGCCTGTAGCAGACCCCCACCGTAATGTCACCTGTCCCTGTCCTCCCTTTAATCCTGACCCACAAGCTCTCGGTCAGCTCCTCGTCCATCCCCAGGCAGAGCTCCATGCACTCCAGCTGGTCCGTCCCTGAAAGGGATTTGCTCAACTTTGGTAGAGTTGATCCTTTCAGAGCAGTAGTTTTATTTATGCAAGGTTCTGCTTTTGCAAGGTTGGGCTTCTGCATCCCCATGGACATTAGAAGGAGATACTATTTTCCAACTAAATGCATCCTTTGCTCTGAAGGGCTGATGTTCCCAGGCTGACAGTAGGGCTCCCAGCTGGGTATTCTCCACTTCTCTCCCCCTACCTTTTCAGGGTCCAGGTCTCTTCTCACCTGTCCCACTCATATGACCATCTCGTGCTTCTGGCAAATATACCAGCAGTGGGAGGCAGTTTGTGTGGTTATTCCCCATGTCATTGTGCTTTGTTCAATCTCAACCCTTACATAGGCAAACCTCCTGCCTTTTGCGGTGTTGCCACACAGTAGCCAGACAAATGGTGATAACTAAATTACCTAACAAAGTTACCTAATGCCTCACCTGAGAAATCTTAGATTTTGAATCATCAAGTCCCCACAGCACATTGGCCTTTTGTTTACCATCTTTGTTAACTCTTTAGTACTTTGTCTTGCAAACAAACTGCAGAATTACTTGTTGTCTGGGGGGTGTTTTGTTTCTGTGGTACTGTCTACCATAGCATTTCAATTCTAAGCCATATCATTGGTTGCCAAACTAATATCCATATATATGTGTGTATATACATGTATTAGTTTGGCAACCAAAGATTGTTTGTCAGACAGAAATTCTGTATTGTTTTGCTCTTATGCTTTAAAAACTTTGAAGATTCGGGGAGGGAGGGAACAGTTGAGAGAACATCTTGCTTCATTTGTACAAATGGCATGCTCTGCTGCTGCTGCTTACTTGGCTTGAGGACTGATGTAAAAGTTAATTTCTGTTTAAAGAAAAAAAGGTAAAAAATCTGTGCTCTTGTGTAACAGGCTTTTGTTTTTATTGAAGGGATGAAGGTAAAAGTCTTTTCTTTGGAAGACACGATACTAAATTCATAATTCCCCCATCATTATTTTGCTCAAGAGCTAGAGTACTGTTTTCAAGCAGTGTAAATCAGTTTTATGCCACAGTAATGTGTATGTTTGACATTCTTCTGATGCTGTATATTGTATGACTGCTGCAGTTCACCTGTTTGACAAAGGACTGCAGTTTTAAGTTGATCTAACCAAAAACTAGTGTACAAAAGTAGTTTAGAAACCTCTTTTGAAAAACATTAGTGTGATCATTGTTGTACCTAGTATAACATCTCGGTAGCTGAGAAAATAACTTAGAGCTGATGTTGCCGACTAAATGTTCTCTATTAATGACACAAGTAATTTTAACTGGAAGTCTTTCAACTGGCTTCTATAATCTCTGTATAAATGTCTGCACTGTAGAATAGGGCCTGCATCTTAATGTGCCCTTTACTTTGTTAGCAGTAGCACATTGGCTGAGATGCAGAGCTCGTTTTCTATAATATACTGCTAACGTGATGCAAGCCATGTTAATGGTTGAGGTCAGTGCTGGAATACTTTGAGGCTAAATGTTGGTGCAGTCCACAGCAATGTTCAAAACATCTGAAGCAGGAAGGGTTTTGTTCTTCCTTTAATGTCACACTGAATCTAAATGTTCTGAAAACAAGACTGAATAATCTGGAATTCTGGACAGTTTATTTCTATAGCACCCTCATCTAAATGACCCATCATATTCTGTCTCTTATTTAGCAGTCTTTTGTTGTAAAACACCAATTTTAGCAGAACAACTCAGCTGTTCTAGGAGTTAAGCTGCAGATTTAGGAAACAATAATGATGGCATATGATTTCTGTTTCCTACTGCTTGGTACATAAGAGCCATAAACAATCTTGTATTTAATATTTTTGTATATTTTGTAATATGTTTTGAAGATGTTTCTGCTAGATGCTGTGTCTTTTGAAATAATTGGGACACTGTACAGGTAAATGTGCTTTCTGAGTATTTGTGAGTTGTAGTTGTAATTGAAACTGCTTACAGATAGAACCATTAGCACAGTGTATAGCGAGCCAACCTGTCAAACTCCACCCTAAAGCTTCTTGGTAGGTTGAAGTTGTTGGGTTTGGAATTGGCCCTCATTTGTCTTGGTGCAGGTAATCCCATTTTCTTCTATAAATATAACTTCATGAATGCTTAACAAGTTAGAGTTTAGCACAACCTTCTAGGGAAAAAATGAAAAACCTTTTATGCTGGCAATAGTAGGACTGTGTTGTTGATGGAATATTTTAGGACACTTTTTTGTTCTTGTGATTTTTTTTAAATCCCCCCCCCCAAGGTTATAAAGCTGGTCAAATTGGTCATTGTAACACAGTGCTGTTTTGCTATAGTAACATGGTATTAAAGATCTTGTAGGCAGCATTTTAAAGATGAAGAGAAGCACAGATTAGAAGATAAAAATAGCAAAAGAGTAAGGGTTAGCTAGAAAGGGCATGGGGGGGAAAAAAGGTCACCCTACAGAAACATTCTGAGGAAATAATGAGAGACAGAAATTATACAACACATCTCAGACACTTTAATAATAAAACTATGAACTCCAATACTGATTTATTTGTCCCAAACTATTTCTGCTCCAGTATTTCTCATCTGGTCTAAGTCATATTTTTAGAAAGTACTGGTAAAACATCATTATTAAAGTTAACTAGAGGTCTCACTAAACCTGAGTAGCTAAACTTTTTGTGAAAGTTGTTGATGCTTTTTTTTAATTAGAAGCAGTATATCAGTATGTATTTAAACAGTCTTTTTGAATATAAAATGCCTATACAGTAAATGCTTGATCATACAAAGTAAACTAACAGCATGTGAAAATACTTGCAGATTGAAGTTAAATATTTTATAGCCTTGGTATAAACACAAATTTGTGACTCAGCAATTTATGCTATAGTCAGATGTCATTAGAAATCTGAAATTATGATGATATACTAACCATGAGCAACTTGCAATTGAGTTGTGGCTTAACCCCAGCTGGCAACTAAGCACCACACAGCTGCTCGCTCACCCCCCCCCCCCCCCCCCCCCCAGTGGGAAGGAGGAGAGAATTGGAAGGGTAAGAGTGAGAAAACTCATGGTTTGGGATAAAGGCAGTTTAATAGGTAAAGCAAAAGCCGCGCACGCAAGCAAAGCAAAACAATGAATTCATTCACTACTTCCCATTGTCAGGCAGGTGTTCAGCCATCTCCAGGAAAGCAGGGCTCCATCATGTGTAATGGTTACTTGGGAAAACAAACGCCATCACTCCAAACGTCCCCCACTTCCTTCTTCTTCCCCCAGCTTTATATGGTGAGCATGACGTCATATGGTATGGAATATCCCTTTGGTCAGTTGGGGTCAGCTGTCCCGGCTGTGTCCCCTCCCAACTTCTTGTGCACCCCCAGCCTGCTCGCTGGTGGGGTGGGGTGAGAAGCAGAAAAGGCCTTGACTCTGTGCAAGCACTGCTCAGCAGTATCTAAAGCATCCCTGGGTTATCAACAGTGTCTCCAGCACAAATCCAAAATGTAGCCCCATACTAGCTACTATGAAGGAAATTAACTCTAACTCTACCCCAGCCAAAACCAGCACAAGTACATGCTCTGAAAATTATTAGAGGTAATAGATTATCTTCAGTGCCTACTGACTGGGCTTTAAAAGTGGTTTTACAGATACTTTATTCTTAAATTCATGTAAAAGATATTTAAGTGAAAACTTTAATGTTTGAACACAAAAATATGTTGTAGGTTTTATACTTCTGGCTGTGCCAGAGAACCTGCCATCCCCCTTGCCAGAGGCATTGCCTTTTCGTCTCCAAATTCTGCTCTAAACCAGAGTAAATACCCAGATTTCCCTTTTTCTATGCAGTAGATGAAAAAGAAAGGGAAGGGAATATGTTGGCTATTTGCCACAATACATTGTTTAACATTCAGTAGCTATTCAGCCAGCCATTGCTGCTCTTATGTAGAATAACTATTGAAATACTGTTTCACACTTGCTTTGCTATGTAGCAGGTTTGCCTGAGGGTTAGCGGGTACTGCACTCCTGTTTTCTTAATATACATTAGAATTAGTTTTGCTGTTTGGAGTTGTATCATGGAACCAGCACCCTTGAGGGGGAAAATCACCCTAAATTTGTTGTTTTAACTGGTAGCTAGTTGACTCACAATAGTCTGTTAGGTGACAAATACGGTGTTAGCCAGGCTAAGCTGTGAGTATTGTCTTCAGTACTGGAAACTTGAGGAAGCCCACGTGGTATAAACGTGGAGCTGTTGGTTTATGCTCATAGTTCCGAGAACCTACATGTGAATGGTAGCGGTACGGTTATGACCTACAGACACAGGCAAGACAAGGTTGGTTGGTAGAAGCAGTATGTTATTAGACCCTCAGTAGTAACTAGGAGAAGTAAATATTCCTTTAGTGGCTTGTACTTCAACAGATGCAGATGTCCTCTTAGTTGATGTGGCACTTGGTTCAACTGTCAATTAGAATTATGACTATTGGTATTTCTAACAACACATTAGATTACAAAGCTTTAATAAAATGGTAGGATAGTTTCCTACAGCTATGTACTTAACAGTGTCATGGACTTCAGAGTATTCCTAGAAGAAACTAGAGTTCCCATTGGTCATAGACTTCAACAATATTGACTTTTGAGGGCTTCTTCACACTTTGTTGTTGGCATCGCAAGGATTGATTTATGGTATATGTGCCTCCTCATTTTGCACAGTAATTGCTTTTCAATGCTAGGTTTGCTGATTCCTCTTTTGTCTTTGCTACCTCTGTGTTTCTCCAGTCTCATCACGGTTTGGACCTCAGAATCTGGAAGTAAACTTCTGCTTAGGGGAGAAAAATGAAAGTAACTTCAGGCTAAAACATCTGTTTTCAGAATACTTTCTTACAGGATCAGTCAGTGTTATCACTTTCATCATATAACAGATTCCAGGCACTGCTGCAGCATTACAGCTTTCTCCTGATGCCGCCTTGTATGTCTGTCTTGATCCACAAAACTGCTAACAAAATACCATGTTTCATAAAACTGATTATTGAAATCCCACATGGACACATTTGCATTCCTGAAATTCTGACTAATGTGTGATAACTATGTAGTGATAATGGATATAACTGTAGTAACAGTAACTGTAGTAATTTTTCAGTTGCACTGGCTTTATCAAGTGTAAATTGTCCTTGAGATTCTTAACAAGCCACTTCTAAAGACAAACATGGGAAAGTAGTATAGCACTATCCATGTTTTATGAAAGTGTTAATCCACGCTCTATACTTAATTTATTTTACCTGATAACTCAATGCTTTAATAGTCCATTTAATTTAATTAAATTGCAATTCTGTGCAAGTGAAGTAATTCTTATTCTCAATACGAAAATGTAATTAGGAATCAAAATTAATATTTTCCTTCATAATTATCTCTGAACATAGGCTATTTGATGAAATAATCCATGGGTATTCTGGGTTCATTGATATCTTAATTCACTGCGACACCTTTCCCTTTGCAATGTTTCACTTGGAAATGTCAATGGACAAGTATAAGAAGCTGAGGCACCAGGAGATACATTTAGGTATGCTCAAAAAGAGCACTTTGATAACATTCATCCTTGAGCAGCCATTAAAACTATTGGTATTGTATGAGCAGTTACACAGGCATAGATACAACTGGCTAACCACTAGTGGGTAGCACCAGGAATTTTGTGTGTAACTAAGGGCAGAGGAAAGCTCTCAAGATCAGGGTAAGCGTGGGTACTATAAAACAATGTAGGGTGGTGTATTTATTTATATATATCTGCACACTTAGTTTTACTAATTCTGTGTTGAATTTCACATCCATATAAATTTCTTTGAGGGGGAGGACACTTTTTTAGTTTCTGTGCACCGCATAGAACATTAACATATAATAACTGGACATATTTAGATACAGAAAAATATTTAACAGATAGTAATGTTCAGTAATATATCTGATATCAAAGAAACTTCTGTGAACTATTTCTCAAGTCTTAAAAAAGCCCCAAATTATTTTAAATATGTGAAGCTTTCAAGATTCTTTTCAGATAAGGTGTCTGATTTTACGTTATTCTGAAGTGATCACTGCAGCAAATATTTAGACACTTTTTGCCAGACTTGTTAACAGCCTTAAGGTTAAATGATCAGCTGAGGTTAATGAAACTGCTGATTTTGTCAGTGAAGTGGCTTCTCAACTGGTATATTTTTATGGAGACATGGCTGAGTTTGATTTACTACACAAAATAAAAGGATCCATTATGCTCTTCTCCCCATATAATGAGTTTCTGTAAAATAAAGTAGTTATGGTGATTGGCACTCTTGCTGGAAAATGATTTGTTTCCTGTAGCTTTGCATAAAAGTGTGACAAATAGGAACTCAAGTTCTGTTAATGCCCTAAAATGTAATAGAAATCTTCTTTTTGCTCTCTAGTCATCTTAAATCGAAAAAAGAAAAAAAAAAAATCACTAATTCTTAGTCATTAGAAGCACTTACAAAATCAGGTATGTTAGGATTGGAACTTTGGGTTTATGCATAAACTGGTATTAAGTTATTAATATCAGTATTCTTGCTGTATCTTTATTTGACTGTCTTCATGTAATTTATTTCCTAAAATTGTCTTACAGTAATCTCAAAACCAGAATGTTTTAAAAGATTCAAAAGTACCAAACTAGCTGAAATACTTACAACATATAATGGAAACGCCAATCAGTTTCACTAGTAGCTGTCATGATATTTCTTCTGATTCTTTTAGGCTGCGAGTTGTACACATCAAGTAGGGTGCTCTAATTTAATCAATGGACACATTGAACTCTATCTCGATGCTCATAAGTCTTCTGCAAATTGAGGAGTAAAAATGTTTTCTCAGTGCTTATAATTGAAAGAACTAATGAGCAGAAAGGAAAGAGAGCAGGTGCCACTTTCTAAAATGGAAGTGCTAGAGAATCAATTTACTTCAGACAATTGTACGTACACTCTGAACTTGTTGCTTTAATTTCACAAATACTATAAATAACAAAAACAGAAACAAAAAGTTTCTACATCTCCCTGTGGAACGTAAATAGCAACTGTTGTTTACACACTTACTGCCTGGAGCCTCAACATGGAGCTACAGAAAGAAAGAATCTTGCTGAATAATATCCATCTCCTTTCTAATTTAAGCTTTATGCAAAGACTATTTATGTCTCCCAGGTGTTCAGAGTGAATGAAAAATATTACCATTACAGAAAGGTTGAACCACTTGATTTGAATACTTTCTGGAATAAGGATTAGACAAAATAAATCTGGAAGTGTAGATCTGCTTATCAGTGGAAACGGCAGCATCTTTGCTGGTTTTTGTACCGTGTGCATGTTTAACTCTGGTTGCACAAACCGAAATGACTGATTTCCACCATCGCCTACACACACACACACACAGGATCCCCCCTCTGATTTTCTATAGTGTTCTATTATGAATACAAGGCTAAATGTGATTTATTTAACAAATGTATTATCCACTAGGGTGCTATATTATCTGTGTTATCCAAGTTTGCACAACTGTATAGGGGCTGGTAGAAGGTTGTAGAAGAAGAGAGCCTGCGGGATTCATGTCCTAAATATTGGTATGCTGCTGTTTTATTTAAGTAAAATAACAAAAAAGGGTTGGGGTGAGGAGCAGCAGATTGGAATTCTATTCTGGGACAAGCATTGAATATGACCATTCTGTTTTTTGTCAAAAAGGCTTTCCTTGGGATTTAACTGAATGAATTCCACCTGTAACAAAGAAACCCAAAACAACAACAACAAAAAAACCAGCAAAACCAACCAAACAAAACATAACCCAAACTTTTAAAACAAATAAACAAACATCTTTTAGTCTATCAATCAGATTAAGTATAAGTTAGGTACTCAGTGTTCTAAACTTGAAATATTCTATTGTTTATAAATTCTGTTTGTATAAGACTTTTCTCTTGAATTGACGACACGTATGTGTTTGTTTTTAAAAAAAACCCAAACCCCAAGTAATTTTTCCAATTAATTTGCAAGGATTGTTTGTAAATATCAAGATGATGGATTTATGTGAATGAACTCATGAATATTCCAGGTATGAAGTATTCTATCCTCTACAGCATTTGAACTTGTTTGACTTGTAGATATCAATGTAGTCTACTGGGAAGCCACTCTTCTGTGACATGTTTTCATAACTAGCTTTCATTAGAACATCTTTGCAAACTTTTCCTCGTGTGACTATTTAAATACAGTTACACAGAGGCGGCCAATAAAGCATTCAAACAATAGTGCATAAATCTTTGTCAGCATTCAGTACCATTTTAGAGAATGCAAAATACTTAAACTGGAATGAAGTCAGATCTTTATCTAAACCCTTGTTGCAATCTAGTAGTCAAGACCGGCTGCACTTTCAGTAGGCGTATTAATGATGGTTGATGGACTTCTTCAATGTTTGTGTTATCCTAAGTGCATTGTATGTAATGCTTTAGCACAGGCTGGATTTTCCTGAGGCTTTCACTTCTAAACAGGCCTCTCTGTGCGTACTTCTGTGATGCTCCAGAAACATCTTCTCAAAAAATACACCCTTTTTGATGGGTGCACCCTAAAAATTGTATCTGCTATGAAAGATATTTCCTGCTTGTAATTAAAAAGGGACATCTCAATTCTGGGTGTGACCGGTATAATTGAACCAGACCTGCTGTTTGTATGTTCTTAACTCAGTAGAGGAAAAAATAACTATAGGGAATTGTAGAAAAATGCCTGTTACACCATGCCATGGCTATATACTTAGTATTCTTGCCATATGCAAGTAAACTGCATCTTTAAAAATGGATGCTTTAAGAATCAGATGGATTGGAAACAGGTTCTGCTGTGTGAGGAGATGAGTAGAAGAGAGATCAACAGTAATTAGAAAGCCAACCAGCTGAACCTTAATAGAAGGAAATTGTCAAGGGAAGGAGTTGATCTCAGCAACATGATCTGAATGAGAGGCACACATTGACTCTAGGAACTGAAAACTGGTGAAAATATCTAAACTAGGCTTAGGAAAAACTTAGAAATATGAAGACCTTGTTGACTGAAGATATGATCTTTAGGAGCTAGTGGGCTGAGGGAACAACTATTACTTGAAAGCTAGATCTTGATGTATGGAATAAGTCTTTCTTCCATGTTGTCATCTAGTGGTTATTGGAATGGAAAAAGACCAATGCTGTAATCAAGCAATTGAAATAGTAGAGATTTTTCCTTTAATTTTGACTTTGCTTTGACTCCTACTAGGATTGGGAGGACTGTTTGATTTGATTGCAATACTAGACTGCATAGTTACTGTTGTGTTAAAGTGAAAAATAATGCTGGGAGGGGATGGGAAAGGAAACTGAAGAAATGGTGTACTTAAGCATTATCATTTGTGTGTAACTCATAGTTATTTTAAAAAAACCCAAATAGCAAAACAAAGCAGAGCAATAGGAAGAGTGAAGGGTAGGAGGAATGTAAATGCAAAGAAAAATAGGAACAACAGGTATCTATACAATTATATTGCAGGTTTCAGTGAGAACACTGGTTAGAAAAAGGATCTTTCTCAGTTTTGTTGTGCTAAACATGAAATAGAATTTTTCATTGCTGATACTGTGTGCTCATCAATTCTACATTTCATCTGCAGTGTACTTCCACTAAAAAGGAGCTCGTTTACTGCTTGTGTGTTTACTTTTATCTCTATTTGGTGGTAAGTGGAAATCAAAGCTTTGACATGTTCTATATATAACACTGAACAGAAAGCTTCAAAATGCAAATCCAATCATAGCACATATAAAAAAAAAAAAAAATCAACCACAAAAAAACCCTAAAGAAATTGAAGGATATTTGAGAGGATGAGGTGAATTGGACTGGTGAAAGCTTGTCAAAAGATGAATGAAAGTGAATTCTGGGCACTTGAACTATAAAAATAGAAAACAGGAGCTAGATGCAAATGTTTTTTCTAAACACCAGGCCTTATGTGCACTGGTCTCCGTTGGTATGAATAGTAACTAACTTCCGCTCAGAGCGGAAGAGGTGCAGAGGGAGCCTTACCTCCCTGTAGTAGATCTATACAAGTAGCAGCTTCCCCATCCCCTAATTTTTTGCAGCTTTGTAAAACTTCAGTTTCATTTTGATGTGAAGCCCTTTGAATTTATTGCATATAAGACACCTTAGATTGCATTTTGGTGCATATCTCGGTGACAGTTGACACACATCCAAGACAGGAGAAAAAAGGAAAAAAAAAATCTTGCTATTTTATTGAGGTCAAGGACTTTGACTCAGTCTCCCATATGCTGTGAAAGTTTTATAATAATAGGCAATCTTTGCTGAATGTCCGCGCATGACTTTGTATTTGGTCGCTATAGAAGAGCAAAGACCAGTGTGCTCCAGATTACTTGAACATTAACAAGGGATGGAAGTGATGTGGGATAATTTAGGCACAAATATGATTCTTCTATGATTCCTACAGTCTAGACCAAATGGCTGCAGAGAGATATGAATCTAAGCAGGAATCTACTATGAAAAGAAGCAACTTTCTCCAGTAGGATCTTCACTGGACACAGTGCATTTTCCTGTAAAATCTTTAGAATGATGAATGGCTATTCTCTAAGATTTCTCTACAAATTTGCTAACAAACTTATGACAGAGAACGTGACACTCATGTCCATGGCTGTCTCTAAGTCCACTGGAGGACTGGCGTAATGAACCAGTATAAGACATTATCTTTCCTTGTCTCTGATAATTATTTTTTTTATTTCATTTAATGTCCATTACTGGAGAGTTCAACTAGATAGTAAAGATATATGAATAGAGTCGAAAGAACAGCCAAGTAATACTTAATCAAAGGAATATTCAGTAAAAGGGGTAAAATATGTCAGATAATCAAACTACTGAAAGATAAATAGGTCTATTAGGACCCCAAAAAATCGCACACCTGAAATTTTCTACATTCTGAATGAAGCTGATACTAATATTCTTTTCCAGTTGTGGGCTTCAGAAAATTTAAGATTTTTAATGTTATAGAAAGAGTTACTTTAGGTGAAGCAATCAAGGCAACTCAATAGGTATGTTCAACAGAACATTTTGTTAAAGATTTATCTGATCCTTGTGATCGCATATGTTAATAATTGTGAGCCTGGTTTTCCTCTTAGGTGCAAAAGGCAGTATGAAAAATTTGTTTAAAATGGGATGAATTTATATTCTGTCATGTTTTGGCCACCATGTATCACTCTGAAAAATAATAGCTTTTTGTATCAATTATTTTATAAGTTAAGTATAATTTTACAAATTGTACATTATTTAAAAATATTATTTCTGTTTTCTGAACTTATTATGATCTTGTCCAAAAACATCTGGAAAGTGATTTAGCAGCTAGAGGTCACTGTGCTGGATTACTACCTTCATATTACCCTGCCTGCCTGACCATAGGAAGCTCATGAGAACACTGTTCACGTACTGCAAGCAGCTATGTACTGAAGCACACACAGGTACATGATGTGAGTATGTGGAAGATAATGTTAACTGAAAACTTTATGCAATTACCATATCACAAGGTTTTTGGCAAAGCACAAATTTTGGTTTAACTAATGGATTTTCTTTTGGAGACGAATGTTCTCCTGACAGTTCTTGTTTAATACTCTTACTGACACGTTGATGAAGTATTTAGAAGCAAAAATCAGTGACCAAATTTCTGGAAATCAAGACCTTTTGTCATATGACCCAGCTGGGAGATGCTGAAATCATCAAATCGATGGCAAATGAATATGAAAACCTGTTGACTTCTAAGTAAAATACCAACAGGATAACTTTGCCAGTAAAAAAACCCCCAAACCCTACTCTACATTTATGTAGTATGGTATGACAAAAAGTATGCCAAATGGGTCACAATGGGAAGACTCAACTTCTCACTGACACTTTAGTCACCAAGTAACGTTTCAGTCCAACTACACGTAGTGGCTGTTAACTACCTTGTGGATCATGGTTAAATTGACTGTTAGTCTTGAAATTAACTTTTGCCTTTGATAGCAGCAGAGAAGAAGTCTGTTCATTTGTATGTCTGGCCAACAGTTAGTAAATGTGGCCTATGAAAGGAATGATGGAAATATCACTGCTGTTGCCATGTGCTTTACTTTGCGATGAATCTGAACTTAAGCATATTGACTTCCTGCATTATCTGCAATTAACCATGGGCTGTGCCTATCGTCTGGGGTATGTGTGAGACCGTCCCTGATAGGGCCTTGTACCTCTGCTGAGGCAGCCGTGCTAGGACTCAGGCTATGTCCATTTCTAGTGCTGAGAGGATGAGGGATGACTTAGCTAAATCAACAAGAAAATTGCTTACTGATGGTAAGGGACCAAATTCTGCTTCTGTTGAAGCTGGGTAGATTTTTGCACCTGTTTTCCTGTTGTGTCCTGGTCTCAGAGCAGTTACAACAATGCTCCTCTTTCTGTGACCTTGTTTTTAACAATCCAAAGAGACTGGTATAGTTTGTACTTGAGGAACTCGGTACCTAAGAACATTTCTAATGTAAGTCAAAGCACACCATGACTGAGTTGTTTGATACTCTTTGGCCATTGTGGTGGTACAACATGAAATTGTTTAATTAGAATGTAAAAGTTCATGAGGGGCAATTATATCTTCTCTTCATGTCTCTTGCCTGTAAATTCCCAAAAGATTTAATATATTGAAGATAAATAAGACCAAGAATAAGATACTGCAGTGTACAAAGCCGATCAGAAAATGATGCCACTTATTATAAAACAGCTTTTCTTCCACTAAGTTCAGTATCTTAACAGTGTTTAAATAGTTGCTAATTGAGATAAATATGGAAGTAATACGCTTAGATTCTGCAGAGAGATAAGCAGCTGTTGGGACTCCTGAAACTTTTTTTTTTCCCTCCTGTGAAGTACGATATTTTCACCTGAAGTCAGAAGATAAGACAAATCCCTCCATTTTACTTGTAATTCCACACTGAATCACTACATGACCTTTGAGTTGATCACTCAGACCCTCTTTTTTCCTAGCCTGTAAAACAAAATAGCATTCCTGTGAAGTCCTCCAGGAAAACATTTTAGTAACACTCTTCAGCTTGTTTACATACATATGAGACAGAGGTTTGGCGGCTCAGAATGTGACTTTGGAGTGTTTCTGCATATTAAGCTAAGCTTCCATGAAATGCTGGTGCTATAGGAAACTTAAATGAGCCAAGAGCTTTTGCCCCACTGTGCCTAGAAAGCTACAGATATTTTTCTGCCTAGCAAATAGGCAAGCATACTGTAGTATTCATTTCAGGATGGTTTGTTGGCTCAGTAGCATATTCTGTTTGAGTATTTCCATATCACTTGAAGTCTTCTTCCTGTGCTGCTGGGGAACATGTCATACAAGACAACCTAAACTGGGAGAAGCTGCCATATAAACACCCAGTGCTACAGATGATTGATTCATAGCTGCATGTAGCTTATCCAAAACAGAGCTCCATAACCCAAGTTATTCAGAGGCAGATGTTGTTGGGCAGATACAAATAGAAATGAGTACTGCAAGTGGCTGTGAATCAGCACGTTACTCTTAACAACTACTCAAATTTGTTATTTGACTAGTTCTAATGTAGGTTTAGTGTCATCCAGAAATTTTGCAGGTGGAGATCCTTGGATCTGAATCAGCATACCTAAGCAAAATGATTTTAACCTGGACTGTTGCTTAGCTGATCTTGCTTACTTTTTTTTTACTTCTTTGATGGAAAGCATAGAACGTATTTCTCTCAGAAAACCTTGGTGCCTCCTAAAATTATCAGATGGTGAGCGTAATTATGTCAGTATATTTATAGGAGCAAAAGAAGAGCCATTCTGATAGTATGAATGCCAACAACAAACCACTGGAGGAATTACTGATGGAACTTACTGTAAGGGAAGCAACATATGATTGTAATTGAATCCTTTAGTGTGAGCACAGACACTATAGTAAAGAATTATACAGAACATCATATTTCTGTGTCAGCTTCCTGAAAATAAATGATAAATCATCCTCTTGAGATTCATGGCTTCTTAGATGGAATAGTATGCTTTCATGCATGAGGTACGCTTAATGTTGGCCAGCACCTTGGAAGACGGAGAACTCTGACCCACCAGCATTTTTCACTGTTCTTCTCTGATCTAGTTACGGATCTACACATCAGCCATGTTAGCCGAACATTGCAAAAGTCTGTGCACTCTGTTACCAATATCAATGTTCTGGTGTGGGTAAAAAAGTAAATCTTAACATCCTCTTTGTGGTCCACCTCCCTCCAAATAAGACATGAAAGCTAACAGCAGTGTGCTCCTACATTATAGGAGTGGCTTTGGTGAAACCTTAAGAGTATGCATGGCTTCTGAGCACCAGCATTCGTGACACTAAGTGAAATTAGAGGTTGGTTTGCAGCCAGGGTAGCTGATGTAGCTGTGTTGACAGAGCTGCAAAGGAAAGCAAGGTGCAATAAAATGTCTGGTGCTGTGAAAGCCCTTAAGATTTCTTTTCAAGCATCAAAGCAGGACACATGATGTGTTGTCCTTAGACTGGAAAAATGAAAAGGACCCCTGGCTGCATTTGTACTCATCCTGTCTGAGTAGAGTCCCTCTTATTGAATTATGAGACGAGGCAATCTACTCAGTTTTGCAATGCTTTTGCAAGAGTTTTCTAGTATGGCTGACATCAAGGACTGTGGTACAAGAGAACTACACTAAAAAGGATGGGCTAAATATGAAGGTAGTGATCTTATTTGTTAAAGGATAATTCACAGTAGTGATTTGAAAGTTCATGGCTCCTTAATATTTGTAGCTGAAGCACTGCATATAAGCAGGCAGTATAGGTATGGAAAACAGGAAAAGAGGGAAATCACTCAGCCACTAAAGGGGAAGCATTATTTCTCACGGCAGAATGTGCGCAGGAGTTCTGGTAAGAAAATAAATTATGTAATAAAAAGAATTTGTTAAATAGCTTATCTGCATATAAGAAGATTATTTTTAAAAAAATGCTGAAATGATCATGTGGTAATCAGAGCATTTATTAATTTAGTGCATAAAACTATAATGTATCTCTAGCAGAGAATACTGCAGGGTCCAGACATGAGGAAAGTCATTATATTAAGAAGCTTCAGACAAGATCAGAAACATTTTACAGCCTGGTAACAAACTCAGTAGTTTGCTGTATGATTTGTTGAGTTTGTAGGACCCATATTTGAACTGGGGCTCAACATTTAATAAAATAAGGCACTGAAACTGCCATGTGTCTGTGATGTAGAGTCACCTTTTGTAAACAACATGGAAATACGCAAATATTTTCAACAATCACTTGAGCCAAAAACTGCATCAGATTTCTCCCGTTCTGTGTCCAGACTTGAAAGAATTGGACCTCCTGTAACACACCTTTTTTGAGAAAGGCTGATTTTGAAACTCTTTGCCAGGGCAGTTCTCTAGTGCAGCTTTCTGTCTTGGGCTTGGAGACAAGCTCTGTCTTCAACAATCAGCGCAGAACGAAAGACAGCACCTGGGATCAGTCAAATATCCTTAATGGTTGTCTAAACATGTCCTCCTGGAGAGGAGAGATCTGGTGAACTAAATCTCAAAGAAACTTGTGAATGTGAGCTTGGAGCAGGTTGTTTGGAGATTCATGTTAATCAATGTACGTAGCTGCTGACGGAAGCTGACATCCGGTGGACTCCTTTGGTCTGAGGAGTCCTATGTTACTGTAGTAGGCAATGAACAGGATTTGCTACCACTGCTGGCTAATCCTGGGGGGGCAGGGGAAAATGGGCTGTAAATAGAGGACTTTTCTTCAACACAACTGAGGCCAGAATGACAAGGAACCCTACTAATAGCTTTAACTTAACTTCTACTTGATCTAACCATACGCTTATCTCTTGGGCCTTCAGTGGCTACTCAACAGCTATTTGTCAGAGACTTTGAATAGGATTAGCTTTTTTCACTTTCTTCATGCTGTACTGTACCACTAACTTGTAATCTCCTAATAAGACAGTTTCACAACTCGAGGTATGTATTAATTTGCTAAATAGATAAGGTTATCTTGAACCCTTCGAGCCCCACGTTGGGCACCAAAAAGACTGTCATGGTTTGACCCCATGTCCTGGTTTCAGCTGGGATAGAGTTAATTTTCTTCCTAGTAGCGGGTACAGTGCTGTGTTTTGGATTTAGGACGAGAACGATGTTGATAACACACCGATGTTTTAGTTGTTGTTAAGTAGTGCTTACACTAGTCAAGGACTTTTTAGCTTCCCATGCTCTACCCGACTGAGAAGGCTGGAGGTGCACAAGAAGCTGGGAGGGGGCACAGCCAGGACAGCTGACCCAAACTGGCCAAAGGGATATTTCATACCATGGGACGTCATGCTTGGTATATAAACTAGGGAAAAGCTGGCCAGAGGGTGGCTGCTCGGGGACTGGCTGGGCATCGGTCGGCAGGTGGTGAGCAACTGCATTGTGCATCACTTGCTTTTGTATATCTATTATTATTATTATTATTATTACTATTACTACTATTTTATTTTATTTCAATTATTAAACTGTTTTTATGTCAATCCACGAGTTTTCTCACTTTTACTCTTCCAATTCTCTCCCCCATCCCACTGGGGGCAGGGGGGAGTGAGCAAGCGGTTGCATGGTGCTCAGTTGCCAGCTGGGGTTAAACCATGACACCCCAGCCGGCAACTAAGCACCACACAGCCCTTCTCTTACTACCCCCCTCTGGGAAGGGGGAGACAATTGGAAGAGTATAAGTGAGAAAACTCGTGGGTTAAGATAAAAACAGTTTAATAGGTAAAACAAAAGCTACACATGCAATCAAAGCAAAGCAAGGAATTAATTCACTCCTTCCCATTGGCAGACAGGTGTTCAGCCATCCCCAGGAAAAGCAGGGCTCCATCACACATAACGGTTACTTGGGAAAACAAATGCCATCACTCTGAACGTCCCCCCTGTTCCTCCTCCTTCCCCCAGCTTTAGATGCTGAGCATGACGTCACATGGTATGGAATATTCCTTTGGTCAGTTGGGGTCAGCTGTCCCGGCTGTGTCCCCTCCCAGCTTCTTGTGCACCCCCAGCCTGCTCGCTGGTGGGGTGGGGTGAGAAGCAGAAAAGGCCTTGACTCTGTGTCAGCACTGCTCAGCAGTATCTAAAGCATCCCTGGGTTATCAACAGTGTCTCCAGCACAAATCCAAAATGTAGCCCCATACTAGCTCCTATGGAGAAAATTAACTCTATCCCAGCCAAAACCAGCACAGCTGTTGATCGAGAAGGGGGGGGGGGGGGGGAATCTCACAAGAAACTACAAGCCTTGTAAGCTGTCCTCAGTTTAATGTAGATAGTGCCTCTAATGGGTATTCTAATCATTAGAGGTTTTCCTTGTTTTCATGAATATGCTATTTCTTCTAGGAGAACGTTTACCTCACTATATTTGAGTTTCTACAGTCTTTATTTTTAGTGCAGACCAGACGAAATTTTTTGTCACAGGGGGAAATATTGGCAATTTTTTCTTTTCTTATCAAAGCCTTCTCACACAGCATATACACTTTTTTTTTAATTATTATTGTATTTGTTTCTATAAGCACTCTGGTACCATGATGTATTTATTTGGCAGCATGACTGTCTTCCTGAAAAAGTCACCAACAGTTGGGACAAGTCAGTCCTCTGGCAATTCTAGGTTGCAGTTCTGAGTCACTTGCAATTTAAGACCTTCACTTTAGATTATGCAGATCTTTTAGCTGGGATAACTCTGGAGTAACTTCTCTAGGCAGGCATCACAGCTGCTGCATCCTCCGGTTATCCCTCAATGCTGTAGGAACAGGGAGAGGAAATCCATTTGGCGTGATCTTTTCCTTCTGTTTGTGGTCTTCCGGCAGCAAAAAGAGAGGAAGACGAGACAATGATGCAAAGTGTATTATTCATCATGTTACTCAAATTTTTCTCTGTTCTCTGTGAAATATATTCTTCTCACTCTAGACCTCATTGAATCCCTATATTGGAAAAAAGTACCGTATATTTGGTGTAAAAGAATTTCTGTCTCAAAGCTTTAATCTTAACACTCTTGACAAAGTTGATGTACCATAGGCATCTGGTGCCATTTTAGATCCCTGCAGTGTGTGAAATGTCCTTGTGGAAGTGTGGATATGACACATCAGATACCTATACCTTTCCACTGTGGGAGCTGGGCACCCAGTGATATTTCACGTCAGGTACCTGCTTCCCCCCTTCTAGGATCTTGGAGCAGGGTACTCAAGCCCTCCAAGGAAGATGAGGCCCAGTTCAAGCTACTGCCTTCCTTCCCTGGAGGAGCGTGCGCTGTGCCTCCCTGCTTGGGAAGTCTGGATCGCAACTGAAAAGGTTACTGTCCATCCCACCTGCATTTTCTTGCCATTTATGAGGAGGTGGAGTATGTTGGGACTGATAAAAGTTTAGTGTGCACGTTCTTTAACTCAAGTACCTCTCTAAGTTCAGTCCATATATGAAAAAGAATTAACTACCGTTGGTATATTTAAGTTTTCTCTAGGTTTTTGAAAATCACTATCTGAACTACTTGATACAGGCAAAACTGGCCACTTTTAGTATCCCATAATATTCTATGGAATCCCTACTGTATCAAGTACTGCAAAAAAGGAAAGCAAAATTGCCTATGAAACTATGCAGAGTATAAAAATGATGCCTGCATATACTGGGAAAAGGAAAAGATGTTTCTAAGGAAGCTGCTGTTCTAAGCAGAAAAAAGGGACACAAAAATTGTTAATCCATCTTGCAGCTTGGCAGATTTACAAGACGTTTCCTTTTCAACTGAAAATATAGCAATAAAGCACTAAGGTTTAAATTATTCAAAATCAAGTACCAAGCTGGACATTAATCTCAAGCATAGAATTTTCAAATACATTTTCTATTCTAAGGAGCCATGATACTTTTTGATACCTAGTAAAATGTATTTCTGTCAAAATATGCAACGATTTTGACAGAAGTTGAAGAAACAGTATGTAAATTTTTTCATATAAATTTTATGCAGACCCTTTACCAACTAGATAGATTTGTAATAGAAGATGGATGCTTAAAGTTTAAGATTATTGCAATCTTTATTTCCTAATAGGAATTATATGAAATGGCATTCATGTATTTTACCTGAAATTACTTGAAGATCAAAGAGGTATGTAAAAGATTTTCCCATTAAGGACAAGCAACTCATTAAAGAGCTATAAGTAGATCTGGAATGGAATACAGTAATGGGATATAGCATCATCTTGTGAGAAAGCTAATAAATACTTCTTAAGGCCATTCCACAGAATAGTCTTTTTTCTTGGTGTTTATCAGCTTAATACAGGCTTCTAGATAAAAAGTTTTCTAGATATAGAAAAACAGTGTTGACCTGATTTTTTTCTGAGTTTTTGAGGCTCCTTACATGGGGATCTGACAGTAAATATATTTGGGAAAGTTAATGCGGAGTAAAATCATTTCCAAATATATACCTTGCTCTGCATCTTACTATTGCTAGCATCAGCAGTGGTGCTTGAGCAGGTAAGAGGAGATAACGAGTTGCTCAGGCAATGTTTGCCTACCAAAGTTTAGAATCTCTCTATTTTTTAATGTGAAAGATGATTTTTTTAAAAATAAAATTCTCCTAGAATAATTAGTAGAAACTCTATCACTCTAAACAGTAAATGTAGACCAAAGTACCCCCAGAAAATCTTACAGCCCTAAACCCCAACCTTTGCTTGAGTGTGCCAGACCTATTCTAAGTCTGAAGTCCAGAAATGCTTTACAGGTCGTAATGTGGGTATGTCCCCAGCATGCAAACTCTTACTGCAGTTTTGGGGAATGTTGAGCTGCCCTAGCAAGCTCTGATCAGTGTGTTTCAGTGCTGGGAAGACCAGAAACCTGGCAAACAGAATAGCACACATCTCCACTGTAGACTTGGATTCAAGATGTTTTGGGGGTTTTTTTGCAGAGCCACTAGCGAACCAGCCAGTGCTGTACTGTGGCACAGGTTAACTTATTGCAGGTGCAGGACTTTCTGTCTTTGAACTTGATGAAGTTTTCATTGGCCCATTCGCTGCCAGGCTGCCCTGTTCCTCGATCGCGTCAGCCATGCACTTAAGTTAGATAAGGCAAATAGAGGGAGGAGGCATTACTGACAACCCCGATGTTTCCCACTCTCTCTGTCAATAGTTGGAATACCAGTAATGAATGCTGACAAAACTTAAACCCTGTCTCTGTACCCTGGCAGAAACTTTTTTGTGCTTTTCTGTTCCTTAAAATACACCCTACTTTCCAAGCGCCTTTCTCTTGTCCCTCCAATGAACAACGCTGATCTCCTTGTGTTGCCTCCTAATCTCCACCACAAAGCACCCTGAATGAGTGATATTTGATGGAAATTAATTCAGATTCTGACAAAAAAAAAATTAAAATTCCTGATCTTGCACACCAGCTTTAAGAGTATGAAATGATGCCTGATTTCTTTTAAGATATGTATTATCTTTCATACTAATCTGTTTCTGTTGTCAATACTTTTTTTTCCTCTTAATTGCCGTTACACAACTGTATTTTCTCTTTGCCACCGTTCAGTATCTTGCGCTCTTATACTGCTGAACGAACTTCTCTCTTTTGTCCCAGTTTGGGGTTCTAAGACTGTATTCTGCTCCATTTCTCAGAGAACTGCGTATTTTGGTAGCCAAGAAAGTAACTTGGATAGCACATGACACAGGAATCATAAATTCAGATTCTCAGCAAACTTCTTAGCTTCCATCTCTGTCACATCAATGTTCTTCATGTTCCCAGCCTGAGAATTTTCCTTAATGAAAACCGGTGTGTTGATTTCTCTGGTTGGAAATATAATCAAGAAGAGGCTGTGATCACTATACACCTTATACTTAGATTGATTTCATATTCAGTAAAAACCACTGAGTTTCTGCTACCAGCAAGTATCTCTACCTTTATTATGTAAGCATCGTTTCAGCCTACAACTGTACAAGTGGAATTCATCAACTGTTATTTTTCTGCTAAAGATCAAAACAAATGTCTGAAGCTGCTATTTGCTTTCAACCTTTGTCATAATCTTTGGGTGATGCCTTACTGCTTCAGTTTGTTGTCCTGTGTTACTTCTAAAGGTCTTGTTTCTAGTAATAATGCAGTTGGTTTTATTTCTCCTATACACTTAAACATTTATTCTCCTTGTGTGTTCCTTCCATGTAAGATGATGCAAACATTTAATAATTTTTCAAATCGCTATACAAATGTGATAGCCGTCAGACAGCTATGGTAGGCTCTTCAGAGGTGTTTGCTTCTTTATGTGAACGTGCGGTATTTTATGTCTTGTCTCTTCTGTAACAATCTGAAATTGTTTCACCTTTAGTAATATCAGAAAACTATTTTTTTTTTGAATGTGATCTTCTGTTAGTGATTATTAGTCTCTTGCTAATTTAAGGCAAAAAGTAAACTCTCGGTTTGACTTATTTTGAAGTGCATGTTAGAGAGGTTTGAAGAAAATGTAACAGTTTTTATTACCTGTCATCTTTTTATTTTCCAATTCAGTCTCTTCCTTATCTCTTCCCCGACACTTTCAAGTATAACCTTAGATGTCATTTCTGTAATGAAGAGATGAAATTTTATATTCACTGATTCTTTTCAACTATTGTTTTCTTCCTTGTTCACATCTGTTTGTTCAATATAGTCCTCTTTAGATTTGCAAAGCAGTTCTTTTACTAATTACAATTTTTGAATGCATTTGTTTTGTCAGACTTCTCAGGCCTTAGACAATATAGAAATGTAGGTGTTTGATGCCTTTCATTTGTTTTTAAATGATTGCTGTTATTGTAATCAGCTGAATGACTAATCTTCATTCCACTTCAAGAGAAATCCAAAAAATCCACCTAATTGCTCCAATTCTGACTTTGATTTTTAAGCAAGGTATTATGAATACGTTTTGTAGACAAGCACTTATTGAGTAATGTAATCCAGACCAAAACACCTAAACAACTTAAGTTTACTAAAATATCAGAGTTGTTATTATTAACTTCTTATATTTGCTTTTTTCTTGCTAACTAGAAAGATTAGAAACAAGAATTAAAGAACCTTCATGGATTTTTAACTCTTCATTAGTTGCAGGTTGATAGAAATAATTTAAGTTAATCATGCCTACTTAGACAACGCCTACTTAGACAACACGTGTAGTTCTCATGTTATTCTTCAAAATAATGTAAAGGAATTCATAGTGGAAAGATTTTCCTGTGGATGAACCAGTATCCAAGTCATCATCTTGTAATACTTGCAAGTGCATTGCTCCCTGTTTCTTTCATTCTGCAAAACTGAGATTACTGAGCAAAATATCCACAGCTCCACGTATCTCCTGTAACTGTAAATGTGTAAATGTATTGATTTTGGTGCAGAAGGAATTCATAAACAATGTAAGTGTTGGATCAACTTGATAATTATCTTGCATCTATTTTGAGATGTGCTGAATGAGCTTGAAAATGATAAAAAGAATTGAGTGAACACTGATAACTTTACCAACAGGGATAAACTGAGTTCCTAAGCAAATTATCATTCTATCATCACTTCTCCCTTAATTTATGAGATATTCTTATATAGAATTAGCAACTGTACAGACATGATGGCAGTAACTGCTGGTTATTACAGAAATTTTATCTAAATATGAGGTGTGTTCTTTTGTGGTTTAGTAAGATCCTAACTTCTCTGCAAGAGGGATGTTTGCAAAGAATAAGACTATTCTGAGAATTTGTAAAATGATCGCTTTGCACACCTATACTTCATGTTAGATGTTTTCAAGTACTCTAAGAATACTTTTGGGGGTGATATTTCACATACTTTGTTCTACTGCAGAAGAAACAAATAAAATACAAACTTTTTGATTCTGCCAGACACTGTGTCATTTAAAAGATGTCACCTTGAGTTAAAGCTGGTAGGAGATTTGTTGGTAGTGTAGATTATTCATTTTATTTCCCTTTTTGCTAACTGATGAGAAAATTATTTTTTTTTAAAGCAAGCAGTCTTTCAATAATAATTTTCATCAAATATTTTAAAAGGACTTTAAAATGTTGAAATAGTACATAGTGGCAGGTCTTTCTTATGACAAATGGTGTATATTGACAGGCACTATATATTACTGTCATAGGTAGGGCTGTGTAAATAATGCCATTTTTGATACTAATGGAAGGTGGGGGAAGGAGACTTATTTTTCTTGTTGGACATGAAATGTTGTTACTCAGGAAAACAAACAAGAACTCTATTTGACTTCTCTACCCCAAATGAAATGGGACAGCCTTAATTAGATGGAAAATATGTCCTCAAATATAAAGCTTGATTTGGTTGTTGATATTTTGCTCTTCAAAAATTGTCTGCACAACAAATATCCATCACTTACAAATTATTATTTTTTTGATGTATTATTATTGTTATTACTGCTACTCACAAATACCTAAATCAAAAGTCTTGATTTTAGCATTATCTTCCTTTAGTTTTGGTTGAAAAGTTTTGCCAGATTTAGTCATTCTGAAATTGCTAACATTTTTAACTATTTCGTCTGTCCAAAAGAAATAATTATTACTACCAGGTAGTCCAAGGAAGGGGTTCCATCTATTCATCATTTTTTTTCTCCTGAGTCAGTAATTGATTTTTTTTTTTTTCTTGCTTTGTTTTTGGAGGGCTAATGGAAAGAGTTTATTGTAAGTGGAGACCGGGTCCTGGTTCTTGAAAATCCCATGAGAGTTGGAGTCAGGTGGCACTTGGGAGAAGCAAGCAGTGAGCTCGGTGTGGCTACTGCATCAGCTGGGGAGAAAGTGGGGAATGTCTTTCATATAGAGGGATTTGTGCTAGGAAAAATGTGGGTGAACCTGGCCACCTCTTTCTGCAGATACTGCCTAGGATCATTGCCTAGTTTCCATGACTGGTCCTCAACCACCTTCTCTCCCCACCCCACCTGTATGCAGTGCAGTTCTCCCTCCTCTTCTCTTGTTTTGCCATCAGAAAAACAAGTGCTGTACATATGAGATGAGCTTGCCTTTATCCTCACTCTCTTGTGGTAAAGAAATTATGGATGGTAATAAGCCTCATGAGATCTTTGTTTTCCTGGAGTGCTTCGTTTTATAAATCATAAAATCAGAATCATAGAATCATTTAGGTTGGACCTTTAAGATCATCAAGTCCAACCGTTAACCTAACACTGCCAAGTCCACCACTAAACCACGTCCCTAAGTGCCATGTCTACACATCTTTCAAATACCTCCAGGGATGGTGACTCAACCACTTCCCTGGGCAGCCCGTTCCAACGCTTGACAACCCTTTCGGTGAAGACATTTTTCCTAAACCTCCCCTGGCGCAACTTGAGGCCATTTCCTCTCGTCCTATCGCTAGTTACTTGGGAGAAGAGACCGACACCCACCTGGCTACAACCTCCTTTCAGGTAGTTGTAGAGAGCGATGAGGTCTCCCCTCAGCCTCCTTTTCTCCAGGCTGAACAGTCCCAGTTCCCTCAGCCGCTCCTCAGAAGACTTGTTCTCCAGACCCTTCACCAGCCTCGTTGCCCTTCTCTGGACACGCTCCAGCACCTCAACGTCCTTCTTGTAGTGAGGGGCCCAAAACCGAACCCAGTATTTGAGGTGCAGCCTCACCAGTGCCGAGTACAGGGGCACGATCATTTCCCTACTCCTGCTGGCCACGCTATTTCTGATACAGGCCAGGATGCCATTGGCCTTCTTCGCCACCTGGGCACACTGCCAGGTGTATGGTACCAATGTATGATACTTCTGTTAATGAATGTATGTCATTCTGGTGAACTAGTTATCACTCAGGAAAACACTCACAAATTTGAAGGTGTCTGTTAATTTAGTGTCGTGTGCCTGTTCCTTCTTTATTCTGGGAGGTAAGTGCCCTGTCTGGGGGATGGCTGGAACGGGAGAAGCTGGAAGTGGAGGTACTGGGGATTCCTGGGGACCTGCAGCCATCAAAAATGTGGGTTGCAGATGACAGGTGTGCCCCAAACCCCACCGTGTGGGTTGTTTCCTAAATAGGAAATATTTTTTTTAGAGTGGGGGCTCAGAAAGTTTTGGGTTTTTTTCCTAGATAACTTTAAAGAACAAGTTAAAGAACAAGCCTTAAAGCTTGTTCCTCTACACTCAGGTGTACTTTTTAAAAACTCCAGCTCCTTCTCCAAGTGAGGTATTAGAAAATACTTTAAATTAAAAAATGGTCTTAAAAAAACCTTAGTCATAACATATCTGTATACTTTTATGAATTAATTTGAATTTATTAATTGATAGGTTAGACTAATATTTAATGATCTTAGACATGTAACTGAATTTAAATATATCTTTTAGGTTAGTATCAAAATGTCTTGGCACTGTACCCAGATTAGTCATTAGTAGTTAATTAACTTTTTCTTTCATGTGGAAAAATGAAATAAAAGCAAAAAACTCATCTATTTTTAGAAATAATCACTGTAAATTAATTAGACAGAGGATGGAGGAATATAAACAGTAGTTTAAAACCTCAAAGGGATGTCCTGATTTTCACTGCCATTAAGAAGTTTGGGGTTTTATGAACATGTTTGTGAGGATCTATGATGCATCTTCATACCAAGCAGTGTTATAGGTAAAATACTCTCACTGATTTTCTAATGCTGCCCTTACATTCTCTTCTACTTGAAGAGTAGGTCAACACAGTGAGAAGATTTCTATTCTCTCTTAGCTTTTAGTGCTTTTGTTTGATTTTTTTTTTCATTATCTATATTTGATGCTGATCAGATAAGAGCTGACCAGTGATATGTGGAATCCAATATACGATTCCTGATAGCAGAAGATGTACAAAAAGAAGGTACAAGAACCTTGCAGAGATTATTATAGAATGACTTGATGACAGGGAAAATTTCTTGATACACAATATTTTAAGATTTACTCGTTCCCTTGAGGTTTCTAGAGCCTCTATAACTAATATCCTCAGTTACTTAGTTTTTGCGTGCTTGCTTTTTTAATCTCCCAAAGTATTACTGTCTGATAGATTTTCTCCTTGCAAGATACTGCATTTGGCAGCTTAAACATTACTGTTAAGCCAGTTACAGTATACTACATATTCTGGACTCCATCCTAAACTTTCCTATTGAAACCTGTGCATATAGCTGGTTGCTCACTTTTAAAGTCCTGGTCTATGACATTTCAGTATTTAGTTTGTGGTAGCAGATCTTTAAGAGTATTTTTATTTTATTATGTATTGTATATATATATAAAAATATGTTTTATATAAAATATATATAATATTCTATGATTGTTGCCTTTCAATTAATATGTTACATTGAATTATAACTAGGAGGGTTGTAACAAAATGCCTATATTGCTCTCATGCAGTTTAGTGTTTTTGTCAGAGTCTCGGTTTGGAGGGTATGTGGAAGTAGTGAAGATTAGGTTTACATTATTACACAGACTTGGCATTTCCCCGCTTTTCCCTTCCTCCCTCCTGCTTCCCGCCCATCCTGGACCCCCTTCCCTAACCTTTTCTGTGCCCAGAGGAGGATTTCAGTGTGCTTACTTGGCAATTTGTAGAGGAATATTGAGATAAATGAGTGCTATAAGATGACAGCTTGATGGTATCTTTGATTGGACGTTAGAAGTGGCTAAAAGGCTTCAGCCGTGAGTTCCTACCTCCATCTTTGCCATTGTCCAGCTGTGTTGGATCCATTCACAGCCTCCCAGAGTGGTGCTGTTTTCATACAATCATACAGCTGTTGGCTGGAAGGGGGCTCTGGGGATCCCTAGTTTCAAAGTCTAACTACTGCAGGGAATTGGGAGAGTTTTTTCTGTTTGCAATTTTTTAAAATGCCAAATGGAAAGTTAACGTGATAAATCCCATACCTTATTCACATGTTATCCATCTGCATTAATAAACTGGAACTGGCAAATAATCCAAACCCCAGGATCATAGTAATGCTAGAGGTGGGCTGAAGGGTAGGAGGCAAGACTTCCCTTTTGGGGAGAATATAACTGAGGATTAGGTGACTCCATTTTCATTTGGAGCTCTTACTGCATACAGCTTAGCTGCATACTAGAATGCAAAAATTGTAATTAGTCTAACTGGACCTTGATGTATTCCTGGAAACTTGCTTAAGTTATATCCCAAGTTGCATCTATTATTTCTGGCAATGTCATACGAGATCTACAGATCCATATTAGATGTTGCTTTTGATTTATTCTGTTTGTTCAGGAGAGCATTGTTTATGATAATTATCTAAGTAATTTCTTACTGTTTTCTGGAAGGCTCTATTTTCCATTACCTGTACTTCAGGCTTAATAACTCTAACCTCAGGGTGAGGGAAAAAGAAGAAGAAGTTAAGGAGAGCAAACAACAATAGCTAATCAAGTATAGTAATGATGCAAAGCTTATTTTCTTGTTTAACTAATCTGTCTGTGCCGAACTAGGGCCTGATTCAACACCTCTGTAAGTTAGTGACTGGCAGTTTGATGGCAGTTTGCAGTATCCAGCTCAAAATTTTCTCATACAACCAAACTGAAGAATTACTTACCTTTTGCTAAAAATTTGTAGACAGAATTATTAAGTTATTCACAACTTTTTTCTCTGCTCCATTCTCATGTCTGTGGTTGATTATTTTAATCCTTTTAATCAAACAGCCTCCCCTCAAATAATTAGTCCTTACCAGATCTGTCAGATAAGTATCTGCAGAAATATGATAGGCAATCATGAGAAAATTATATCCTTTTCTCTTAAGTATCATTATATGCTTGCAATAAATTCAGGTAAAACATCATTACATTGTTAAGATGTAAAAACACATGGAATAGTTTATTTCTATAGCCATATAAAAGTAAAAGGTATCTTTAGGGAAGTAATAGCATTCATGTCAACAGTTATAAATATTAAATTTCATCTAAGAACTTGATAGTTTCCGCTTGCAGAATGTTCCTAAAAAAGAAGTTTAGAGAGAGGAGAAAGCTCTTCCCCCATCCCGCTCTTCTTTGTGGGAAACAAATCCCCGCAGGGACACTCAGATTTGCAGTTTTAATGGATTTCTAGGTGCCGTGTTGCACCCCCCTCCTTCCCCACTAGCCCATTCTGCCCCCCATCTTGTTGCTTTCATTGCTCTTGCCTTATGCTAGTCTGTACTGTTCCTAACAAACTCCTGCAGATGTCTGTGGCCTTTGGAAGTTATTAATCCATTTTTGCATTCTGTGTCTGTTTCCTGTATCCATAATCAGAATCATCTACTCTGACTGTAAACTTGTGGAGATAAGCGCTGTTTCTCCTCAGGGCACTATCGCAGTCTTGGTTGGGTCCGCAGCACTACTGCAGGGCTGTGTGATAATGATGATTAATGACTCCGCAAAAATCCTATTACTACAGCTGGCTTGAAATGTCCCGGTGAACGTTTCATCTGTAGATGCTGATTCACAGAGCTCAAAATATGTCACCTGAAACATCTTCAAACTGAGCCCCAGAGCTGCTGTCTGGACTCTGCCAGTCTGCTCCATCTCTGTCCTTGACAGCTGCCCGAAGCCTCGTCCTCCTTTCCCTGCCTGCATGATACTGCCGTGCACTCAGCTGTTCAGCTCTTACAGTGGTACATGTCAGCTCAGATACCTCACTGACCAACCACTGAACCCTTGCAGTTTTGCTCAAGAGAGCAAAGTAGTGCTCTTTTTCTCTTCTTGCAGTGTTTGAGAGTGCATCTTTCAGCGTAAAATACCTTCTCTGCTAAGCTTTCTGCTTTGTACCAACCTGTACACAACAAACATCTCTGATCCAGACTTCTGCCCAGGATAAATATACAACACTCGGTACCAGTGACAGTGGGTTTGTGCTGATTCTTGATGTCGTCTAGGATGCTATAAAATCTGGTGCTAGGTCTTTCATCAATATTCATGTACCCAGGTCAAGAACCAGCGTAGGCCAAACTCCAGAGCATTCCCAAGAGCCTGGGCTGGAGGTTGAATTAATCCAGACCCAAGCTCCCAGCAATTTATTTGGGCCAGATGGAATGGGGAAGGTAGAGATGCAGAATTTCAAAGTGTGATGCAGTGAAGTCCATCAAAAAATAGTGTATACTGAACTCTGTGTGCAGTGTGAACACTTTGGTCCTAAGCAAAAAACAGTGGTGCCATAAAACATAACGTGCATAGCCTGAGGAGCTCTGGCAGACCTTAACTGACATGCTTTGAGACCCCTGGCAGCAGCCCCAAACTGATAGGTAATAAATATATAAAAAACATGGGAAGAATTTCTGTGACTTCCCAATTTTATTCTAGAATGAACGTTTTGATTTCTTCCAGAAGGACCGACCTTCCTTTTTCTTGGAAAGACAGTAGTCCACAAGAATTCTTTTCTGATGACACTTTATGGTGCACCTGTCATCTAAATGCTGAAAGATGCTCCACAGTCATTTGCCTTCTAAATTAAATTTGTGTATGAAATGTTTGCAGTGAGTAGTGAATTGAGCAATAAGGAGTTTCTATTGGCACAAGTGTTTTGAGAGGTCAAAAAATACACTTTTTGATCCTAGTACTTAAAATTATCTCTGAGTTAATGTTAGGAATCAGATTTCAAAGTTAACTTCTGCTGTGAATACTTGTGCAAGTAAATTTTAAGTGTACGTTTGCTCATGTGGATTTGTTCATTCATTCATTCAATTACAAAGGAGAAATATTATCAAAGCTTTCAGATGAATAAAATATTCCTCTAAAATCTCCAGTAGGGAATAACTAGAAGATAAAAACTGCCTGCTGTATCACAAATCAATCTTGAAATATGAAAATGAATAATAACATTGAATCATTTCAGTTTTATACGTTAAACAAAATATCTTTGATATTTAATGAGTAGGAGAAACACTGACTATGCTAAGTTTTTCTTACTATTTTTTCTTGTAATTATGGTTTAACATGAATTCATTCAGAAATCAGTGCCTCTGTTCCAAAGGAAAAAATCTATATAGACAGAATTATGCCAGAATTAAAAAAGAAAATGAAGATATACAAACTACACTAAGAACTGCAGTAACTGCACCCACAAGTTTAGGTCCTTGTTGAACTCTGGTCAGGAAGGCACTGATATATTAAGATACTTATATAGAGTTTGTAATATGATGTTAACTGATTAATGAAAGGTAGCTGCTCTTTAGATGCTGAAGGAAACCTTCAGGAGAGTGAGGAGAACTTTTTAGAGAGCGATCAGCCTGATGCCTTGTTGGGTTCTACTTGCTAAGAGAGTGTCCTCTCTGATGAGTAAACCTTCGGAGTAATGGAATAAAAGATTTTCAAGGAAAGTTTAGATCCACAGGAAACTTTTATCAATACTAAGATCAGTGAGGCTGTGCAACGCTTCTTAGGAAAACCTTGTTCAAGCTGTTCCATAAAGAATAGTAAATCAGATAAAAGATGTGAAAATGTACATGAGAGGAGAAAAGATACTGTTTCAGGTAAGGCATCTAAGAAGGTTGTTTTGTTCTCAGCACTTCTGAATTTAATATTTGAAGAATGAAAGTCAAAGTAATATTTTGAGTTCAGCAATAATTCAAACTTTCTTCTAATCTGCAATGTTAGTGAATATACCATCTTCTACTAGTATTGTTCATCTCAAACTTGTATGATATATTCAGAAGCAGTACCAAAACATATCAAGACTTCCTGGATAAAAGCTTTTTATTATTCTGGCTTAGGTATTTTATTTTTAAACTAATGCACAGTTTTAGTCTTATTCCTCTCATTTTTTCTACAACAACCATTTCTTTAATTTTTTTTCTTTATAGCAATGCTGATTTAACACCAGTTTTGTTTTCTTTGACATAAATGCATCCTTCTGGAAAGGGCTCTTGCTGTGGAAGTGCAAGAATTACAACATGGCAGTTGTTCAATTAAAAAGAAATCTCCTCCTTAAATGACTTAAAAAATCTGGTCATACTAGGAGAAGAAAAAATGGAATGGCATTTTAAGCTAAAAATCTGTTGACTCAAGCAAGGACCTTACCATTTTTCTAGACCGCATAGCATTAATTAATGTGAAGTGCATCCGATTTACTGAAAACTGTCACATTTCTTTAAAAAATGCTACACAAAAATCTTGCACATACACATGTGTAGATTAGAAATGTCAGTCTTTATGCAGTAGGCACATCTTATTTTAATTTTCCACATGAGGTTATTTGTTCCTCGTTTATGAATTAATGTGCTATCCATTGGCACATGTAGTTTTAATGTACTAACAAAAACTAGATATATTTGGCATATAATTGCATTTTCATTTTTGTATGAATCCCTAAGACTCAGTTACCTCTTTTGGTTTGAATGCAAATGTCTTTGAGAAGGTACAACTTATTATTCAGGAAGCATCCTTAACTGTATCAAAAGGGGAAACAGATGACTACAGTATATTGCAACAAGGTGGCCTTTATTTGCAGCAATTAGCTAGAAGCTCTTTATGAAGTGAGAATTGTGCAGCAGTACTGAATAGGGAACTCAGAATTAAGAATCATTGGAGGCCTAAGGACTCTGTCCTCAGTAATTGCTTAATGTAGCTTAAATTGCATAATGAGAAAAATCTATTTTGTGTTATAAAAATGAAACAAATGTTTATTTTCTTGTTAATGTTTACTGCAGTGCTAGTATGATTTTGGTGTAAAACATTTATTTAAAGATTAATGTAAGTGTCTGTTCACCTGCATGTAAGAAATGTATCAGGCAATAAGAAGCTGAACAGTTTTCTTCTGTTACGTTGAATCTGTTTTCTGTGTGATGTATGCCTACACGGACATGCCCAACAGAAAAAGTTGAGAAGACAGATAAAGGAGAAGGGGCTTTTGGGGGTTGGAAGTGAGTCTTATGGATTTACTGCAGTGTGAACTAGATTGTGATTCACAATGTGACATTTGGAAAAGCAAATAAAAAGCAACTAATTAAGATGAGAATTTCATTAAGGGGGGGGGGGGGAAATCTTCTCTTCCTCCAGGTTCCACTATGGCATAGAGTTAAGGGGCTTGCCCTTGTCCAAAATTTTACCATGTTTAATTTAGTATTGTTTAGCATGCTTTACTTCTGGCTTCAAGTCGAAGAATGTATTTTAAGCATACCTCTTAGGAATACAGAAAACAGGTCTAAAGTGAAGGCTTTATTCACCTGCTAATTAATGGAATTGACAGCTGAAAGCTGCAAAGTTTATGAGATATTTGCGCATAAACCATAGATGCAGTACTGGTGAAAAGTAGAGGGAGAAGAAAGGGGGAGAGGTATTTTCACTACCCACAGTAGTATTATGAAAATAGTTGCTACCGTGTTTCTCTGGAATTATTAATTCTGATAGACATAAAATGTAGCTGTGAACATTTTAGTATTAGCTATAACCAGCAAAAAGAACACTCCTGGGAAAAGGTTTGGATCAATTTACCAATTGCAATTCTTAAATGCTTCGAATTATGAACAGGAAGTACATTAGCTTCAATTGTACAAATTATCTTTGTATTTTCCTCTGCCTTAAGGAACAGAGTATTGTAGTCCCTCTTGATTGTTGTAACTAGCCTGCTGCTATTTGGTCTTCTCTCTACGGCACTCTTCCTGATGTTTTTATATTGTTTCTTTGGTGGCTATGTAATTCTGCTCTTTTTGAGAGTTGGCCTGAAATAGGAAATTTCTTCTCTATGACTAAGCCTGTATGATACCAACTTTACTGTATAGTATTTGCTACATGCTGAACTTTTCTTCTTTTTTCAAGACATGCAGAAATAAGGCTGTAGTTAATGACGGTCTTGTCATTTTGCTGCCCAGCTGTGACAGCCAGAGTTAGCTATAGGCTAAATGAGAGTCCAGAGAAACACGAGCTCTGTGGCTTCAGAAATTCTCCGATCTTGCGGTGCCTGTTACTGATACCATAGCTGTTTCAGCAATTTCTGGGTTCTGTCAAATCCCCAGCAAGTTATTGAACTTTTGAAGGTGTCATATCCTTGATAAAAGGCAAAAGGTTTGCTGCAGCATGTGTTGCCTGCTGGGATGTCAAACTAACTGCTTGTCCAAGCCTGTGAGGCTTTGCTTGTTAAGTCATAGTACCAAAAAAAAAAAAAAAAGAAAAAAAGAAAAAAAAAAAAACCCCTGCTGCTAAAGACTTTTCCCTTTGTTTTATTCTTAGAATTGTGGAGGACTTATGAGAATTTTTAAATAGCTCAGATTACTTTCCACCATGATCCCTGCCACACAGTTTTGACAATTACTAAATTTATGTCCACATTACAACAGTAAAGTCTGCTGGAAAAAGGCAGCTGAATCACAGCATCAAATGCAAATGTTTTTTGGAGTTGAATATATGGCTAGACTAGTAAATGGAGTGTATGAAGATCTAACTATAGCCGTGGTTCCTAAGAAAGATTAAAAGATGTTAGAAAAATTTCAGGCATGTTGAAGTGTTTAACATCAATATAACTGAGAGTTAAAGAAAACAGGAATGAAAAAGCCTCAGGAAGTAGCGTGGTCCATCTTTCTATCCATGATTAAGCCACCCTAAAGGGAATATAAAACCCGTTCTAGTGTTGGGCATACCCATAGCTCAAAGAAAATGATACCATACGTCTGAAGCGTTGATCAGACTCCAGTTCTTCCAAGTGTTGTCCTCAATTTGAATGGCGTATGTTGGTTTCAAAAAAAGGAGTCACACAACTACTGCACGCCAATCCATGGACCTCTTGGGAACAATGGTAACCAAGGAAGTGGTAATACTTACCTCCTCTCAGGTCTAGGTCTAGAACCTGAATGGTAATTAGTTAATAATTACAGTAAGTATATATACCCCTTTTGAGGACTAAGCCACATACCTCATATAATCCTTTTAGTAATTATATAAACTGAAAGAATAAAAAGTCCAAATCTTACCTTTCTGAGCTTAAATGACTATGAAACTGTGTTCTACTATGTGAATGAAGACTTTTTTTAAAAAAAGGGGAGGGGGGGAAGGCTCCTGGAGAGACAACAAGAATGGCAGAGTGTAGGGAAAAAAAAAAATCAGTTAATGTAGGTATCTACATCTTTGAACTAAATAGAAAGGTGAGATCCCTAAATTTTATCATCTTTCACAAAAAGCAGCACTTCAGTATTTTCTCAGCACTGGCACATGCTTATATGCATATAAATAATTTCATTGACAGTTCATGTCTCTGGGCTGGGACAGGGAAGGTATTAAACAATGCCAAACACAGTACATAATTATTTGGTTGTGAACAAATACTACTTTTTTTTTTTTTTTTTTAAATAAGTGAAATTGTAACCAGTAATTATCAGTCTTACATTATTGTTCTGGACAGCAAAAAATGTTTTTTAAGACCTCCATAATAATTAACTGTATGCATAAAAGTACTCTTCTGAGAAATGATATAGTAGTCTGTATTTCTTTATAATACATAGGCAAGGTATTCATTCCAACAGCTTCACCTAGCCAAAGATTTGTGTTATAAAGATTTACAATTAAGATTTACAAGTGCTCCACAGATCTTGTCCCTTTTTGCATTTTCCATGGCAAATTTCAAGCACAGCATATTTTCTGTTTTTGTAAACATATAGTATTTGTACTGGAATAAAATAATTTAGCAATTACGTGCTATGAAGAGAATTAATATCTAGTGTTCAATGAAGTTACTGGGTGGCGTAGACCTGTTAGACTAGTTTCTGTTGCTGAATTTGCAAAAAGATTGGATTGCATAGGCTGTCTTCTGCTAATGTACTTGGTAGATCAATTCACTTACTAAACTTCATACAGGGATCACTACAGAAATGCCCTGTGAATTAAATCTTCAGATTTGCTAGTTCTCAGCAAGCCATCAATTTTGGCTGACTTTTTTTCAGTTGAGAAGGTCAATTAGGTTCTAAAGCACAATGTTGCTTTCAAAGTTTAGAATATGAAACCATCTGTTTTAATGGTAACAGTAGGTGGGATCAGTGGATGTCCTATGAACTACATATACAAAATTAATAGTCTTAGTTTATTCTGCTAAAGGGAAATGTGTTGAAGGAGCAGCAGCCTTTTAATTCCAATGGTGTTCTCTGGTGGGGATCTGCTTATCTGTAGCTCAGCCAGTCCCCAAAAGACTGAAGCCGAGCAAAGTTCTATTTGGGTGAAAGCTGGAAAAAGAGAGATTAAGAGGACTGAAGTATTTTTCTTTTTAGCTTGGTTTCATGTTGCAATGACAAGCTGGCTCGTAAAAAGAGTCAGAAAATACAAGCCTAGAGATAAGTACAAACAACAGTTCAGTAAATCTGAGTGTAAACATTAGAAAGTCACACTGGCTTGCAGCCTTAAGCAAAATGTGTGTTTCTGAGGTGTTAATGGGTAGATTTATAGACTGCAGCATGCAAATTCTGTAGGGCTGTTTATACATCTTTATGTATAAACATATACATATGTGCTGCAAACGTCCTTTTTTGCAAGGGAATGGTCCAGTTAGACCTTGGAGGACATAGAGAAGGCAAATGGACAAACGTAATTTTGGAAAGGCAGACAGATTCGGAGGTGGGAGAGTCTGCTTTACACAAGGAGTTGGGATTCTTCTGCCTTTAACTCTGATTCATCTTCCACATCTTCTAAGACCTCTATATCCAGGATATACACAACTCTGTTATGAACTGTGCACCTGTCCACTGACAAAGAGTTCTTGTATCTCTGCAGATCAAGTTTGTGTACTTTGGGAGAGCATGGAAAACGGTACTTAGCAAGAAAATGAATAATCTGGAGAAAAGCTAACTTTCTGAGATACCAATCTTTAACTCTACAACGGTTTCTCTAGAGGAAAAAAAGATAAAACCAGAGTGTAGTATAAAAACAGACTATGTCTTTCACACTATTTCCCTGTTGTTTAATCCTGACCATGAACCCAGAGAACCAGAAGTGTGGAATATTGCTATCAAATTTTGGAAATTAGATGGGCCTATCTTATATGTTCAAACACAGATATTTCCCAATTTGCTACTAGCACCTTCTTGAAAAACTTCTTGAAATCCCAATAGTTCTAATCACAAATGTTAGCTACGAAGACAGGGATGTGATGGTTTTTAATGTAACAGATTATTTTCAAGTGAAATTGCTTTTGATCTGAAATTTTATTGTATCTAGAGTTAGTTTTAGGCTTTATTCCAAACACATTGTGATGTACTACAAGCTACCAGATGTTGTTTTTATTTATTCTCACCTTTTTGTGCTTTCTTAAGGCGCTTACCTGTATGTTAACCTTGCTTCTAAACTACCAAGGTCTCCTGTCTCTACTTTTCACCTACTGATCATGAAGGAAACCAATAACCTGACAGTGGCCACCTGTAAAGGGACTGACAGAGAGAAAGAAGTTAACTACTAATACAAAAAAGGTGTTTGTTGTTTTCTGTTTCTCTCAGTGAAGTAATACCTATCAGCAAGACTTGCTCTAGAGTATAAAACCCTCTGCCGTGCCCTAGCCACTTGTTTCTCAGTCCTTGATTTGCTGTAATTCTAAGCTGATAGCTGGAAAATTAAGCAAGTTCTACTTTCTCCCTAATCTGAGAGAAAACTGATCTCCAAGAGGATGCTGTGGAAACCAGAAGAATATGGTATGCTCCTGTGAAGCCATTACAGTATTGCTAATCTACATTTAATGTCTTTGGTCTCTTCTCTGGCTGTCGTATATGCTGCTTGTTTTCTTACCAGAGGATCAGAGTGTGCACTGTGCTGAGGAAGCCCAAATGCTGCTCTTTGACCATACCTTTCCCTTTTGATGCACTTTGATTTCAAGAAACAAATCAAGTAGCTGTCAAGCTATTCCTTGATTTTATGTTCTCTCCCAAGCTGACTCGCTGTTTCTCAGAGTGTATTTCAAGAGAGATGGGTTTGGGAAAAGCACTGGCGTGGAAAGCAGGCCGTCAGAGACTGCTGTATTTTAATTTATAGTGATTTTTTTAAATCCAGATTTGTAAGCTTAAAGAACTTTTTCCATCACATAACTAGATTATGGAAGCTGAAGACTCTAGCTGATTTTTGTGGTTGTTGCTAAAGCTTCACAGAACTGTATAGAAAGAAATGTGCGTAGTGATGGGGGTCCTTAAAAGGCAGCAACTCACCCAGGGTCTGTCTCCTGTTTCTGCAGTGACAGAGAGTAGTGCCTGGCCAACACTGCAAGAACACCTAGGCATAACAGTAGCTTACTAGCTACTATTCCTGTTGCTCAACCCTGAGAACCCATATATTTACTGTTTTTGAGTATTTCTGCCTTGGAAATCAGATGGGTACTTCTGGGATTTTGGGGGGGACTTTTTGTTTGTTTTGTTTTGTTTTTTTTAAGTTAAAATATTAGGAGGCAAAGCTTCCTTTAAAATGAACCCAATAAACCCATGTATGTTTAGAAAGCAAAACAATATGTTATATATCATAACATTCAGTTTTCTGGAGAAGCATCTTGACAGTCCAACCAATGTCAAAGCACTTTAAAAGCAAATTTCGTATTTTTATTTTTTAATAATAAAAAATTATTTTTTAACTACTACTCATGCACTGAGGAATCACAGATAAAAGAACTACTTGTGCTATTAACAGTATATTAGTGTAAGCTGTTCAGAATGAGGAAATACTGAACAGTGTTCCTAGAGATATGCATTAACCTCATTTTAAGCAGCTGAAGAAATCGAACTGGTGTCTGTTACTCACTTTCAGACTGGAAAAGGAAGAAGACAACAGTCATTCTGTCAAGAGGGTGTTGGTACAGAACTACCTTTTTATTTATTTCTTGCCTCTTTCAAAGAGAATTTCTTCATATTGTTCTCTTTATAGACTTCTTTCATTTTTGATCTCTTGCCCTGAGATAATGGTATCTCAAGTCACAAGCAATCATATTGGCACAGCTGTAATTGATTTTACTAGATCAATTATTTCAGTGACACCAACTATCACCATTTATGGTAAATCTTCCAGCTATTAAAGGTAAAAGAATGGTTCCGTTACTCTTAGTGATAAAGGTAGTGAATTTTAGAGGAAGAAATTATAAAAAAATTATTGATGTGCAATGGTTAGCCCTCAAATTTTCTTCTTGATATAGAAAAGTTTAATTAACCTTTATCAGTTGCACTTTGTGTCAGTGAATACATTTTGTCTTGTGGTGATCTGCAAATTCAGTCTTCAAAAAAATGCCATCCTAAGTAGTCCCAGATTTAAGTCTCATAAATCAAAATAGAGAATATGTTTGTTGGGATGAAATGGCAATGACCAAAATTCAGTGTTGGTATGTAGCAATATTGCTACTGAATCATAATTGTGGCCACATTGGTCCACAACATGTAGCCAGACGTTGGTGACATGATATGCAACCACGAATCGCAAGATTGCACTACTGTCATAAGCAAAAGTTTGGTTTCAAAGTTGTATATATTTAATGAAGGGAACGTTGAACTGCCTGCTTGATAGTGATATAAAGAAGAAAAGAAGAAGAAGAAAAAAGAGGGGAGCGGGAGTAGCAAGTTAATGTAATTAAGACTCTAGTGACAAAAACCAAGCCACAGCATAGAAGATCAAACTGGAGAAGTCAATAGGTCTCATAAATAGATGATAACCAGTACCTCCAAACAGTAATGTTACAGAAAATTTCTAACTAATTTTGTGTTCTAGTTTGCCTATACATCTTTTTACTTTTCCCATGAAGCTAATGAATGATGATTTGGAAGAAGTGAGATTTGCTTGGTAGTATTCTTGATTGGCCAAATTTTCCTGCTGTCTCTCTGGGATAAGCCAGCACGTCTCTCAGCTAATGGATCTGATAGAGATTCTGACAGTCCAATCAAGAAAGATCAACTGCTGAGAAGAATCCACAATTTAACTAAATAAATACGGGTTCAAATATTAAACTTGACAGGGAATGCTTTTTATTTGGACAAAAGTAAAACTAGCCAATAATTGTGAACTTATATGTGAAATAATAATACAGAAACTTGGTAACTCATATATTTTAGTGACTTACTGTTAATTCTTTAAACTGTTCTAACTTATTTGAGTTCAAGCTACTCAACTACCAACTTGTACTACTGTATCTGTGGATGCTCCTGCACCAATGTAATATTGGTCAGGCCATGAAAATTCATTATACTATAAATGATAAAAATAGTCTCTTTTCAGAATATAGGTTAATGAGCTGTTACAGATTTGTAGCACTCCCTCCAGAGGATAGTGGCTCGCAGGTGAAGGCTTGTGGCACTCAGGCTACCCGGGCAGTCTTGAATACATTCACTGTTTCTTGTACGTTTTATGACTCCCTCCCACCTTTTTGTCTTTCTCATGCTTCTTTCAACAGTTATAGCTACCTTTATCTGCTCACTTTCCTTTTCAACCTGTTCATTTTTGCTGTCTGATTTGCATTAATCTTCAGTCTGATCTTATCTGTTCCTGTTCCTTCTCTCCAACCCAGCTCGATGCATTAGCATTACTACTTTCAAAGCTACAGACAGATATTCTCATAAGGGTTTTAACACCTACAAGTCTGACCTTTCAAAGTCCGTATTATGTTCTGTTTCTTGCCTCTTCACACTTGTGATGCAAAATTCAAAAGTTACTTCCTCTCCGTATTCTCTCTGCTGGAAGCACAACAGTGTGCAAAAATAGAACGATAGCCCTGTATAGCTCTGTAAGTGGCTTATTGGTATTTGTGTATAAAACCAAAACTGCAATATATGTATTGCATATTAGTGCTTTGGACAATATATTATTTGCCTATGTGCAAACTTTTTTTAGGCTAGTATAAGTGTTACAAGTTCATTTGATAAATATACATTTCTATGGGATTTGCCCTGGTAGAATAAAAGAGTTTAATTATGGTATAGTGTGAACTGCTTAGACCGAAATGGAGGAAATGTTTGGCTGACACTGTAACAAAGACAACTAGAAAGAAGAATAGAGGAGTTGTATACCCAAGTGCACAAAAAGATTTTGTTTTCATTCAGTGATTATGTCTGTAAAGGCTTGTAAGGGCTTGAAGACTTAATAATATGCATAGATATACCTCCTATTGCAAGCATTTTGTAAAGCTTTTCCTTATCTTTGACTTTCACTTTAAGTACTTCTCTTTGGACTGCTTTATAGCAGAAACTTGTTAACTAGGATTTTTATCATTCTATTGCTAGAGATAGATGCTAGTAAGTTTTTAAGAATATACAATTTGTTTTTTTCAGGGTATGAGACTGTCCATCTTTAAAGAGATGTACACTTATGGTTCTTTATATTCCTTCATAAATAGCTATGGAAAAGTGCAGTAGAAAAAATGGAGAAGTATTAAAAATTTCCTACTTTACTGAAGATAAATATCTTATTAGTGAAGAACAATGTTTTTAGCTCTCAAGCCATGTCCTTGGCTGATGTAATATGTACAATTTTAGTCTCTATCTTCAGTTTTCTCTCTAGAGCTCATTCATTTCAGTTTTAGGCATTTACAATGCTATCTTTTTGTATTATGGCCAGGGAAATGTGTATTTCAGCCCTGTGCCACTTGGACCCCCTTCTGTGGGGATTTAGATTCTGCGCAATAAGCTAGTTAGGATGATGTTGGTTCTTGAACTCTCAGTGATGTTGTCAGGCGTGAACACTGTTTCTTTGGTAATGTTTCTCTCAGCCTCTGCTCAAAATATTGCTAATAGGTTAGTAGAACTTAAGCCTAGTAGTCCCATCTTAAACAGGAAGGGTTTTCTTTCCTTCATAATATGTTCTAGTTAAGAAAAATCATGACCTTTTTTATATAGAGTTCATTTAGGAACCACAGCTCATCTTTTCTCACAATGTATGGCATTTGTCTAGATTTTCTATATTCATTTTTTTTAAGCTTGTGTTCATAGCATAGATCTTTTCTTGTTTTCTTTCCCGCTGGAAACTTGATCTTGCAGCTGACACAGTTTATAGTGAATCAAAACACTATGTGTAAACTTGTGAATCCTGAGTTCATAGATTGGGATCACCGTATTCTAGTTTGTTTAACTGAAAATGCCTGAGTAGCCAAGATATCCCACTAGGACTTGCATATGTTCTGACATCCTCATGGTGGGTGTTGCTGTTTAGGTTTATAGGTAGTGAAGCTGGCTTTATCTGCTTTATAGCCAGAGGTCAATATAAATAAATAAAAACCCCTACCCACTGGAATCTGAACACTTTCATATTTTGGGTAAGAACTGGGTGCACAGCACAGATTTTCACCTAGTTCCTCTCTCAGTAATGATTATAACAAACAGCTTTCACATTGCAAAATACTTGCCCAAGTTCCTTTTCTGTTTGTAAAACACATTTATAAAAAAAAAAGTCTGTCATGTAATCCAAACAAGACAAAAGGCAAGAAAAAAACCACTTTAAATCATTTTTACAATAACAAAATAAGCCTGTGTGAAAAGGGCCACTCTAAAATACTTGCCACTTACTGCTTTTGATTGTGGTCACAAGATTTAAAATTAATTTTCCCTATTATCCTATTTTGAAAAGCTCATAGCAGGTAAATTTGTTTGGTGAATTAAAATACATATGTATAGAGTGAACACGATTGAACCTGTTCACTTGCTAAGTGGGAAACAGTGATGGTGTTTTGTGGGTTTTTTAGAGACACTATACACTGTATTTATTGACGTTTGGTTCTCCTCTGATTTTTATATACAGTTTCTCATAAATTAACATGTCAAGTATTCATGGAATTATCAGCTAAAAAAATACTAGTTTTAAAACTAGGGAAACTTAAGATTGTAAAGTTTAGAATTGTGTGTGCAAATTGGGTTAAACCACCATGATAAAAGCTTCTGCAATGGTCCTAGTTTCTGAAGACGCAAAACCAAAATGTGAGAATAGATTTATCTTATTTATTTTATGCTTTGTTGGTCTCTATGTGAGATGAAAGAATTGAAATAACTAAAAATGGAGGAGAAAGTTAACCAGTTTTCAGTGTTAAAATAGTTTGTCCTTTTATTTTAAACTTTATTCTGAAAAGGTTAGGAATGGAGTTTTGACTCTTTCTAAACATATTTCTACTAGTTAAAAGTAATTTTACTCTTTCAAAACAGAAAGATCTATTCAGATCCCCTAGGATCCTAAAGAACTTATTTCATAAAAGTAAATAAGAAGTCCATGTGTAAAAATTTTTACACAGGAATTATAAATATTCTTTCTCCTTTTTTTTTTTCCCAGTGCGTTCACTTGGTTGTCTTGTGTGTTCAGGTTTCCTTTTTATTGTTAAATTGACGCTTGGTTTGGTCTTGCAGACTTTTCAGTAAGATAGAGAATTTGAAAAAAGCCTTAGGCAGCATTGAAGCAAACGCCTTGCCCACTTCCGCTGCCATCTCCATGGCAAATTTGCTGAACAAGTTTCAGCAAAGTATGAGTTTACTTCACAGCTAGACAATAATGATAAGAATCTGAATAAGGAACAATAGCACTTAAAATACTGAGGTATTAAATTAATTTCACTTACTGCAGCTGCTACCCAACATGGTAACAGGATTTTAAAAAATATTACTTGGAATACAAAAAGAAAATGCATGCTGACTCTAGCTTTTTTATTTCTTCTGGTACTCTGCATCGTCTTGGTTTCTGTTTGGAAAGCTGCAGCCTGAAACTCCCTAGGAAAACAGAGCTGTCTATCTGTGACATCTTATATCCATTAAAAATATTCAAGCAGAGAACTGTTTTTGTTCAGCAGGATTTGAAGGGCATTGCTAAAAAAATAGAAATTTCTAAATTTATATAATTTTATGTTGAACTGAAGCCATATGTCGCAAAGATGAAAACATGCCATAGTTACCGATATCAGAGCTTTTCGTTTTGCCCCAGTTGAGTTAGTTTAAGTACAGAGGAATGTACTTAATGAATCTATGGAAACAGTGATTCACTTGTTTTCCTTTTATTTAGATTCAGAGCAGGATGGTTTCCAAAGGTACTAGATATCTACTAATCCTAATAAAGTCAGCACAAGCTGCAGGTGTTTCATACTGCTGGAAATAGGGCCGTAACAGTTGAGTGAAAAATATATAGCAAGCCTGTTTAAACAAATACAGCATAGAAGAGTGTTTATCAGATTCTGACAGGGAGACAGCTAGCCAAAAGTCTTATGCAGACTAGCACCCCATTTTAATGAGCTGTATTCACCTATCATAATTCTGTGAACTTCAGAGAAATACTACATGAATTACTTTGGTCTGCATGCTTTGCATAAAGTATAAAACAATCCAGGAGAAAAATATATTCCACAGTTAAGAATTTAGAAACAAATAGCTTAAGAAATTCTGCTGGCTTCTTGCCAAGAAAATCTTTGAGCCTTCCTATTCCACGTTTGTATTTAGCCAATGAGGTTCAGTTCTTCACAGTTCCTGTTTGAATTACGTTTTCTGCTCTGAAAGTGCTCTGCACTTCAAAAAACAGTACATCCTAGCCTATCAGTGTTTCTGTCCATGGCATGTGTTGAGTTGCATCTGTAGACATGTTGCATCTGTAGACATTTGAGGCAAAAATAAGCTTTTGTTTTTCAGGCTACTTTGCTGCACTGATTTGGCAAGCCTATGAAGAGGAAGCACGTTCTTTCTGTGCATTAACAGTACAGTTTTCTGATTTTCTCTGGAACAGAGTGAAGGGAGTTAAGTTGCATAATGGTCTCCGCAGATAAAACAAAGACCCTCAGGTCTCAGCTCTGAATCCTCCCTTGCCTGCGATTCTGATGATGCACTTTCCTCTTGGATATTGCAGTGAATGTGAAAAGCTGATGATCCCTTTTAAAGTGAGAGCACCTCTGGTTGCATACAAAGTAAGTAAGTACTATTGCTGGGGATGGGCACAAGCAAAGTTATATTACATTTATCTTCTATCTCTGTATTTAACTGAAGGCAGGAATTCTGTTCTTTGTAAGATTTGGCAGAAAGAAGCAAACAGAGCTTCATCTTGGGGCCGCTTTCAAAGAGGCAATACCATTTCATAGAGTTGCATGATACCATATGTATCTGGAGAAATAATCAACACCATTAAACACTGAAAAATATTTTTACAGCACTTTTTACAGTTAGAATTTTTAATTCTAAAAATTTAAGGAAGCGTTGCTTTCACTATAAGCTTGCTTTCTTACTGTTACTATATATTTCAAATATGCAGTATTGACATACTAACTGCATATGTGGATTTAGAGATGTATGTTTAACACTTGAAAATAAGACCATAAGGAATTTAAAAATATTTTCTAGTTGAATACCTGCCCAAGTAAGGACCAGCTTTGTGTTTTCTGGGCGATAGCTACCCTTTATTTAAAAAAAAAATCCCAACACAAACCCTGCAATGATAGCAATTCCACAATCAATCTGTGGAATCTATTGCCTTACTTCATTGTTCTCTCCTTTAGAAATATTTTCCTAATGCCTAACCTGAACCTAAGCTCGAGTATGATCCCTTTCTTTCAGTGTCTAATGCGAATGTTGACAAGAGTTTAATTTGGTTTCTCCTTGTAGCTTTCTCTGTATTTGAAAACTCTTGTGCGGTTCCTTCTCAGACTTCTCTTCAATTCCAAGCTGTCCAGACAGGGACTCTCATCTTCGTGCCTGTCCACATAGCACAATCAGTTCTTGATTCCTGTGAGCTATAACAATGTACAAAAGGAACTGTCAATATACTGTTGTTCCAGCATCCTATTATACTACTCCTAATGCCCTAATAGGTAGCCTCTGAGTTACATATATTAGTTCTGCTGTCAGTTTCAAGAGTAATGGAGTGAAAAATGAAGATAAGACTCTTGCTTTCTCTCCTAAATATCAATTTCTTCTTTTTTTCCGTATATTTATTGAACCAAAAAGTTTGCACAGAAGTTCTGAGTTAGTTACAACCTGACGGCAAGCTGTTACGGTGCATTTCTTCTACAGCCTGATTCTCAGATTGTTACCTAGAGACATTTCGAAAATCCTCTGTGGTCCTGCCTTAAGACAGTACAAAAATATCTTCAAGTTCCTGGCATAAATCAATCTGATGGGAATGTTATCGCAAATAACCGTATCATAACAGAACATGTGTTGATGTTTCTACAGTACTCGTAGCTTTCCATCAAGCACAACCCTCTTAGTTTTTGCAAGATAAAAATGATATTAACACCCTTATGTATGCTGGTCTGAGTCTGGTAATAGTAATATTTGCGAATTTGCCTCAGGAGGGAGTTTACCAATTTCATAGAAATATGTTCTTATCATGGTGGAAAGACTTCACCTTTAGTGGAGGAGAAGTTGAAGGGAAAAAGGAAAAATACTATAGAATTTTCTGTGCTGTCATACTAATAGGCTTTTCTCTAATTTTTATTTGTAGTTAGCATTTTGCAGAGCTTGGATACAAATTTAAGGCTCCTTTTTCTTCTTAAATGGGTAGAAACTTCATATTCGTGGCACTTCTCTGGAAATCTAATTCTGTGTGTGTTTGTAATTTGATTTAATAGTATTCACTTATTTGAAAAGGCCATGGCTTCAGAACATCACTTGGATTTCCGTGGGGGGTTAACAAAAAAAAAATACCAATGACAAAGATGAGCTTGTGTTTGACCAGGTTATTATGTTCCTTGCTAACTATCTAAAAACATATTGATAGTTGCTGCACAACTGTCTAGCAAATGCAACCACCATTTGGTTAATCAGCTGAGAGTAAATAAAGAAGGAAAACGAATATTTGTCATTTTTCAGAATGGACAATATTTCTCTTCCTAAATCTGTCTGACTTAGCAATAGTTCTCAACATGCATGCTTGTAGGAAAAACAAGGTGTCTGCCTCATGAGGATGCAACTTCCCCAGTGGCTTCAGCCTTCTCCGGGGAGGCTTTTGTTGTGCACTTTGGTACCCCATTAGTCTTCAGCATTCTGGTCACTTCTATCTTGTGAGTTACTTATTTTTAAATAAAAATTGCACTGCTACCTCAGTAGTTGAAAGTAAAAAAGATACTCCAGGCAAGTGGCGCTCACAGCAGCGTTTGCAGTGTACTGCTTCCAGTGACCTGACTTCTGTGTGGTATGAAAAGGAAATACCGCTTGCTCTGTCACATTTTCTGTTTCCTAAACTGCATTTTCTATGTTGTGTCCTCTCTGCTCTGCTATGATAATCTGCTGGGCTGCTAAAAAGAGACATATATCAGGGAAACAATGATATGAAGAAAAAAAAAAAGAGGAAAGTGCTGCTTTGATGTTCTTTTCCACCAGATTTGCTGAGATAGCTGCAGAGCACTGCTCACAGGAGTACTCTTCGCTCATCATGGTGAAAGTAGACTTGTGCCCTGGTTATCGGGTCCCTGGGCTCTCTGTGGCCCTTGCAGCTGTGAGGCTGGAGGAGGGTAAGCTGGCTGCCTGGGGTGGCAGCTGTGCTAATGCCAAAATAGAACTAAATGCTATTATCGCCTTCTGTGTTGTTACCGGGGGGCATTGGTACAGCCCCCAAGCTTTTTGAAATGAAATTGAGTAGAGGCTTCTCGTTTAGGAGCTATGATATTTCTTCCATTTCCATGCAACAAATTTCCCTTTTGACTGGAACAAATTATGTAGCTCTCACTGCAGAGAGAAATGAAAGAAATGCCAGGGCTATCATCCAAGGTGGAATTCAATTCTTACCTTTTCTATTATGTAAATGTGAAGCAGAACTATTATCTCGTTGATGGAGGCTGTACTTACTGAACATAAAGTAATACAGTTCAAGTGAAATTGCTAATGATTTTATATAGAATTACTGGTAGGGAAAATAACCTTTTTGGGAAAATATGACTTACTAAAAGATGATTCTCACCTTTAGACAGAAGTAGTTACTATTATGTTCTTTTTTGCTCAGAGTATTCAGTTTTAAATCCAATTGTTCACATTATCTAGCAGATAGGCATCTTTCCTGCAGATTATTTCTTGAAAACCTGATGCTACATATATATATATGGGTTGCTCTAACACTAAGGGTTTCTAGAGGGAAGTCTTAGGTAGTTAAATGTATTTCTCATTATTTTTCCAGCATCTGCCTTTCCACTTCATATCATGATTACTTGGATTTGCTGTGCTCCTAACTACAGCAATGTAACTGTTATATACTTTAAAACATTCACTATATGCATCTAAATACTATCAAGCAGAAAAACCCCCAGACTAAATCTTACCAGGGAGTATCTACTCATTCATATTTGTCAGGCATTATATGCAAGTTTTCAAAAATTTTAATAAAAATAAATGTCAGTTGGATAAATTTTGAATGTTCTTACCATTTTCATTCTTGGGGGTGTGTGTGTGTAGATATTCTCTAATAATAAACTATTTTCCAATATTTTCTCTGTATTTTGGCATAATCTTTGTATTGACCCAGCAGGATGATTCTGTTCTGAACTTGACTGGCAGTTTATTCTGTTTAATCAACTGTCACAAGTTAGGCATTTCGTTTTCTATAAACCTGAGTCCTTTTCAGATCTGTCAATAAGCTCTTGTCATCTTTTTCATATTATATATTTATATCTTGCTCTGAGAAGGTTAAAAAACACACTAGTACAAAAGAAAGTGATGGGCCTCAACTAATCCTGGAAGGGGAAGGAATTAGTTTAGTTTGGGGCAGATCCTTGTGATGGCTAGCACTTCAGAGAAGAAATTTATGAACTCTTCCCAACACTACCTCTTCTGCTGAGCACATTACTTTGAAAATACTGGATTATCATTAATCTTCTTGTACACATAAATAATCAAGAAACTATGCACTTCATCCACACCCTAAACCACATTAACAGTAAATATATCAGTGCACAACCAGCACTGAAGATTAGATAACATTGAAGTACCTCAGCTCTTCTGCTTTATCTTTCTCCAGATCTACTCATCTGTTCACCCCCTCCACCGATGGTCCTCCAGTCTGACCTTAAGCCAAGGCTCTGGGTGAGCGCACCTTCACAAATCACTGCTCATTTCTTTCTGAAGCTAACTAGAGGGACAAAAGATTTTGTCTTTTTCTGTGTAATGAAAAATGAGACTCTGGTTCTTCCTTTGAGGCTATAGCATTGACAGTCAATTATCTTTTCAAGAATAGGAATTAATTTTCAGAAAATGAATGCGTATACTTAAATATGCGCTTCAAAAGATGTCTAAAGAAAGTGATGAGAGGAATTAATTTCATTGTAGGTGGCCAGTACTTTTTTTTAATAAGTAAACTCCTGCAGTTACTTCCCTTTGAAACTGAAGTATATCTGAACTTTTTGAGGAGCAGAGGAAGAAGGTTGAAACAAAATCGTGTATATGATGAACAGTGTGAATTTCTCACATCTCCTTTTTGTAAGCATGAATGGCTCCTTTCTTCTAATTACTTTGATTCTATTCATTTAGGAAATGTACGGTACCTCAAAGCAAACTTCATTCCTTTTACAAAATAATACTTTTTTTTTTTTTTTTTAAAGAAAGCTGGTATCTTCCTAATTTTATTAGTTTCCCTATTTGACCCTGGTTGCAAAGATTTATTTATTCTAAAATATTATATACATAATAAAACCCAAATTCCTTTCATTTCTACCTCACTCACAGAGGTCCACGCTTGTCCCAAGCCTGCTATTGCTCCCTGTTTTTGATGAAGTCATGCACAATGTTAGAGTTGTCACAAGTACAGCACCTTAGAGATATAACAGTGTAATAGACTGACAGGGGGGTGGGCACTAAATCAAACATCAATGTCTGCCCACTAACCTAACAACACAGCCTGCCATCATGGGCAAATATATAAGCTGGGCATTGTTATGATCACTCAGAAGATATCCAGTATTGTAAGTCTGGATGGTTTATCATGTTTTTATTGTATGAAACACTTTTGCTACACATGCTAGGGATGAAAACAGACCTCTAGTTGTACATAATGTGACGAAATACATTCCTAACCATGATAAGTACTTTTTTTTTCCTTTAGGAGGAATTATTTTCCATCCTCATAACTTGTTATATGCTATCTGCCAGCATTTTTTTTTTCCAAATCATGGGTAAAGACAGTATTGGTGAGCCGAATCCCCAAGAAGGGACATAGTATATGCAGTCAAAAAAAGACCCTGTAACAATATCCTTATGCTGTAGCATTACACAGGACCAATTTAAATCTGTATGCACTTATGTATATGATTGTTTATTAGATATTGTTGGAGAGAGTATAAAAAATATTGGGAACTGGAGGAAAAAATGAAAGGTATTAAAAGTATTTATTTAAATGAAAACTAAGTATATTCAATTGTTTTTACTATTGTTCCAAGAGTGTAATGGCTGTTTCCTCTAACCTGCTTCTAATGCATATAATCTACTATAAAGATTAGTGATGAAAAGAATGTACGAGTGTCAGACGGTAAGTTCACCTATGCGTACTATCTTACCAGTGATTTGGGAGGCTGTTAGTGGAGAGAAAAAGATTGCAGAAACATGAGACCAAATATAGACAGAATCACTGAAAAGGTCCTTTTCAGTATTTCTGCTCAAACTTATTCTTCTTTTCGTCTCCAGTTACCTATGGGGGGGACCCCAAAATTTCACATATTCAATTCTTTGTGTCTCTTATGAGGAGATGTATTCTTTCCAAGTCCAGAAGCCCAACAGTGTTAGGTACCGTACAACTCAAATACAGAGATTATTTTGACTTTAAGTACTGATAGTCCAAATGGATGAGGCAAAACACAATGTTTAGAAAGTTAAGGAAAATTTTGTCCAGTGTATACGAAAGGAATGAGCCTTTATCTATGTTGTGATAATGTATGAAACTAAAGCATGCCAATGCCTCTGAAATTTTCTGGTGAGTTTATGGTACTATGATCTCTGCGTACTTTTGCTTTCTGTTGAAGGAGCTTCACCAGATCAAATAGTTGTGTTATCTCACCTAAAACTTTGAAATTTATACATGTTATATTAAGAGGATAATACTTCATATGCCTGTTTAATCTAGTTTATGTATTTACATATAGAACATTGCTTGCAATTTACATAAACATACAAACTACATTTATCTATGGAACAGTTGAGAACAGGGCTGTATGTTTGCTTAGAATAAAATAGTATCTGACAGACTAGATACGTGACAGAGAAATCATGTACAATTATTGTTATTTCTAGGAAGTTCCTGAAAATATTTTGTAACTAATTTCTGCTCTATCTCCATAAGAACCTCTATTCTTTCTTAGAAGCACTGAAGGACTACAGGCCATGGAACCCTGCCTGTTTGCACACCAGTTAGTATTCTTGCAATGACAGCAAGAGAGGGAGCTCCCTCTCTACTGTACATTACTGTAAAAAAGAAGTGTGAAAGGGGCTGCCTTGTATCAGTTGCTCTCTATCTAGGAATATGAGTAGTAGGATGGTATGCAATGGCTCAAGGCGTTGAACGAAATAAAAAGAAGGGGGGGGGAAGGTTGAATATAGACACTTGTTTCCCAAAGCAGAAGGAAAACAAGATGAATCGTTACCATCCTAACTTAACCTCTGCTTTAATCTTGAGTGGCAAAACTATATGCTTCCATTTGCTCACAGCAGACTGTAAAATTTTAGTGTTGTTCCATATCTCTGTGGTACATGTAACAGAAAAACTTAACTAAACCGCATCTGGCTTTAGGTTGTCACACAGACTACAGCTAACAAAAGAGGACTGGCAGTTCAGCTTAGTTAATGTCTCTAAGCACAGATTTCTTCCTAATTTTGGTAGATACAAGGTAACGTGCCTTTGAGAGCCATCTAGCATGACTGAAAAATGCATGATCCTGTGCATATCCTATTTCATATCCCATGCATAATAATTAGTGTCGTTGCATGTTAAGTAGGTAGGCCATTTATGAAGTATGTACATCAGATAATTGCAGCTTGAATAATTAAATCAGGTTTGGAATTTCTGTGCTCTGTTTGCAGTGTGAGGATTTATTCAAGTACTTGACAAACACTGTACTGTCAAGTACTGTCATAGGAATTAACACCTTATGTGATTCTGGAAAAGGAGTTGAGAGACTTGTAAATCTAATCAGCATGTCTGCTGCAAGAATATTACCTTATTAGCCCTCTGTGACATCTTTCTGGCTGTATGTTCATACAGGAGACTGGACGTACTGTAAAGAAATTTCCATTTATGCTCACATGTATGATCAGAAAACCTGGTAGTGTTGGTTTAATGGTAAAGCTCTGGAATTATCTTTGTTCTAGATTTCTGAAAATATAATATTTAAACATGAAATGGAAATCAATGATGGCATTGATGGTCTTTCTAATTAAATTTCTAATTAAAAAGCATGATCTGCAAACAAATCGCAGAATATTTTTGACGATTTTGTTTAGTACCTAACCCCTCATGTTGCGCTGATTTCTCATGTAGGATTCTGCTTTGGCAAAAGTATTTTAGAAAAAAAGCATATTTTGGCAAGCTTTTTTACTTAAAAAAAAGTCAGTTTTTTAAATAAGATATTGCTGGGTTTGTGAATAGTCACACAGTTTTCTCTCTTGTGTAGATAGAATGAGGATTGCAGTCTAACAACCACATCCTAAAGAAACTCCTTACTAATTGATTCTTCTCTTTTCCTTCTCTTTCTACTGTTGTTTCTAATTATCCTCTAAGCAAACCTGGACAGATTTGGTCTCTTGATTCCTTTGTACACTTCACCTAAGTGAGCAAGAAACTTGCTATTTTATGTTTTACATGCATCGTAAGATTTGCCTAGGGTGTTCACATCACTTCTCTTACCTAAGACTGAAATTTCCTATGTTTTCTGCCATCATTTAATTTCAAGTGACATTAAATTTAATTACATCTCTGAATTAAAAGGGCATACTGAAAATATTTTCTACTATATTAGATGTAGAAGAGAGCAAGAAGTCTAAAAAAAAATTTCTTTTTACCAGCAAGTTCATAGGAAGACTAGAGAAACACTAAACATAAAAAGAACAGCATATTTTTTCCAGAGATCCCTTTCACTTTAAAGCATTTATGTATGGCTGTCCATATAAATAGGAGTTCACATCTGTGATGAGATCACAGAAATGATCTCATTTCAAAACTTTAACTCTCAAGCAAGTACTTTTAATCTATTTCCACCTAGTTTTCCAAAATGTGCCCTTGGTAGCTCAGGTAACCAGGAGTCCTACAGTTTGAGACACTACTCCTTTACAGCCTGCCAGGCCAGCCAACAAAGAGATCCCAGAGGCCTTGCACATAAATGTTTTAAGAATTGAGGAAGCCATGGGCATTGACATTGCATGCACAATGAATTTTGACTGTCTACATGATATAGAATTTTTTTTTCTGCATATGCAGTACACAGACATTGTGCATATGTACATTGGCAGCTACCCAAGGGGACTGTGGCAAAATAGCAAAACAAATCAAGATTTGCTTTGATTGACAATTTTCAATAAAATATTTAATTTCCAATTTGTGTATTTCTAACCAAAACCATAAAATGAAATGCTAAACTTAGACACTGCTGTAAAAACGTGATTTATAATGAAATTCTTAGCAGATATTCCACTGATCACAGAAAAATCTAGTAAGAGGTTGGATGAAACCTGGGTTTATTTCCTTCTTCTCTTTGGGATGAGCTTGCTTCTCTCAACTCCTAACAGTGTGTTTTAACCAGGCAGGAATATTGGCTACCTGCATGGGCACATAATTAAAAAAAAAAACAAAAAACAAAAAAACAAACAAAAAACAAAACAACAACAACAAAGAAAACCCCAACACAAAAACCACAAAAAAACCCCAACCAACCAAACACAAACAAAAAAAACCCAACCCAAAACCAACAACAAAACCGTCTTATTTGACAGGTTTCAAGGACTAGTAGCCAGATGTCTAATCCTGAATGATCAGCTACCAGCCTGCTATGTCCCTTTTACTGTTTTAAAATTTATTTTTTTCCCTTTTAAATGGATCAGCATTGGTAGGACGGAGATAATTTCTGGAATATACACTAGAGTCCTTGCCAAAATGTTTGTGGGAGAACTGGAAGACCTAAGCTCAAGTCCCCTTTCTTTCTCATTCAGAGCAAGGATGTCAGTTAGGTTTTCTTATCCTAAAGGGTTAACTATTGGGTAAAGGTCAGTAAGAACATTGGCTTTATCAGTCTGGCTAGCCTTTCAGAAACGTACTCCAAGTTAATAAATGCAAATCAAATCCACAAATAGTTTTAGGATAAGAAGGAAATACAGATTTTCTCCCCCCCCCCCTCCCCCCCCCCCCATGAATGAAGCTAGTATAATTAGAATTATAGGCTGTCATAATGCTATTTTTATAGACCCTTCGCAACAGTAAAACAACATTTTGAAATTTTACTAAATTTGCTCTTGATATCTCTTGTTACTTTTGACCATTTTCTTTTAATGGTAAGAGGTATCCATGTCATTATTGACCTTTTAGTCTGAAGAAAATGTTCTTTATATGAACAGCTTCATGCTCTGTTCTGTCCATATGAATATCTCAGCATTTTCTTTTGTAGCACCATTATAGTTGGTCACAAGTTTGCCAAAGTAAACCTATTGTGGGACACAAAAATTATTTCTGAAGAATTAGGAGCCACAGAATGTGACCATGGGCAAAATATAACATCATCTTTTTTGTGCCCATTGTTTAAGTATAAACGGACAAAGTAAGAAAATCAGAAAAAAACCAATGTGGAGCAAAAGATATTGTCCGAATTGGTTAAAAATAAGTGATCAGCAGTATCAGAAAAAATAACTGTGAAGGGAGGTGATAATCATGAGTTTGTATGCATGTTTCCATATGAATACTTCTAGGTCTGAGAAGAAAAATACTGGACTGTATGGTAAAGAAAAAAGGTTTGATGCATTCTATCTTTAAAATTGCCATGGCTTTTCAAGAACCTTTTAATTCAAACTCTTCAGTGATCCTTGATACTTTTAGTTTAAGAGAATCAGACTGCTCTATATATGTTACACAAGAATATGAAACACTAAATTGTTCATGCTTTAAAAAAGGTAATGCCTTGCCCTGCATTTCTTAGTGTCATAAAAGTCATGCTACATCAGTTCCAAACCCTTCTGCAACAAGGACATGCAGTGAGAAAATCCTGCTAATAAATTGCCATGTAGAGAGCTAGAATTAATCTGAATATCCAAATTTGAAATAATTTTGGTTTGCTTTTTAAGGTTTTTGTATACTGTATTTATTCATAAGTTGGATACATCAAATCTTAAGCTTACCATTAAAGGATATCTCATCTTTGCTGCTATAAAATTAACGTGATATTTTTAAGAGTCCAATTTTCTATCCAAAATCATAATTATATATAAAAGCACTATAAATACACAGGCACATGTATGTAGATAATATAGAGGTATCAAGTACTAACTGTATGAAACAGTCTTCACAGCTGGGGGTGCAGAGCTATGCATGTAAGCATTTCTATAGCAACTGAATAAAAATTCCATGGAAATCTCTGATCTTGGTAATTAAAGAAAATTAACTTGAAAGTTTGAAGTGCCAGATTACATACTTCAACTAAAGTTTATAGTTCTCACACTGAACAACCTACCAGTCACCTTTCAGAAAGCTTAGTAAGATTACTGTCTCCTCATTTTTACCAAGTTGTTCTCTATGGCAATTTTGTTAGACATACCAGACAACTGCAGGACCATGTTCTATGTCCAAGCACAGAAATTTGAAGCCCTCTTGCCTCTCTATTAAAGGTCTGTTTCTTTGCCATGGGTTTATAGAGAATGAAACAATTGATATTTATGACCTTTTCATGACGTCTAGCCTTCAAAGAGTCAGACGTGTTAGGGACAGGGGCTATTCCAGAGAGCAGGGAAAAGAACCAGAACCTGGTTTCCCTGTTCCCCAAAACAGTGAGCTAACAGCGAGGCTGCAATAGCATTTCTCTCTTGTTTAGAGACAAGATAGCTTCTCTTTTTCCTCAAAGGTAGCCTACAGCCCTATGATTAGGGTGGTTTGAGGTAAAGGAAAGGTAGACTGGAGTTCCTTCTGAAGAGCAGGGTGAACTGGTCTCCCACTTACTGAATAATTTAACCATCTGGTTTTAATGCAAAAGGTAGCTATGACCTCTTCGTTCACCCTGTGTCTTCAAAACTAACGGTTGTGCTGGAATTAAGATACTTAGACATATAGATGATTAATTCATGTTATGACAGCTGTCTAACTTCCTCTTGAGTTAGGTGCTTAAGCTTGGGCAGAGTGAATCTCTGAAATGGCGGTGGTTATTCCCAAATGGTAGGTGCAGTGTGCTGTTCCTGCAAGGCTTCCCCTTAGAGGCTTATACTTTGCTATTTAATAATATTGAAATCAAGGGCCTGACTTTGAATTTAGTTAACTACAGCAGTGTCATGGTTTAACCCCAGCCGGCAACTAAGCACCACACAGCTGCTCTCTCACCGCCCCCCCATTCGGATGGGGGAGAGAATTGGAAGGGTACAAGTGAGAAACCTCATGGATTGACATAAAAACAGTTTAGTAGGTAAAGCAAAAGCCGTGCACATAAGCAAAGCAAAACAAGGAATTCATTCACTCCTTCCCATCGGCAGGCAGGTGTTCAGCCATCTCCAGGAAAGCAGGGCTCCATCACGCGTAACGGTTACTTGGGAAGACAAACACCATCACTCTGAATGTCCCCTCTCTTCCTTCTTCTTCCCCCAGCTTTACATGCTGAGCATGACATCATATGGTATGGAATATCCCTGTGGTCAGTTGGGGTCAGCTGTCCTGGCTGTGTCCCTTCCCAGCTTCTTGTGCACCCCCAGCCTGCTCGCTGGTGGGGTGGGGTGAGAAGCAGAAAAGGCCTTGACTCTGTGCAAGCACTGCTCAGCAGTAACTAAAACATCCCTGGGTTATTAACACTCTTTTCAGCACAAATCCAAAACACAGCCCCATACTAGCTGCTGTGGAGAAAATGAACTCTATCCCAGCCAAAACCAGCACAAGCAGCTAACTTTTAGGCACTGCAATACTGTTTGTGTCAGCAACCATATACTTTTTTGAAACAGCAGCATGTTACTACCAGTCAAATACTTAACATTGTTGTATAACACAGCAGAAATGTAAGTCATATGCTACAAAAAAGTGATCATGGTGTAAATTCAAAGTGTCCAGTTCTATATTCATTATCAGCTTGTATTTGGACGAACTATTGCTGAGTAAGTGGGCATTTTGCCTTGAGAAAGATGCTTCTAATTGCAGTAGCACAGTAACAGTGGCGCTAAAATACTTCCATCAGATTTACATTCAAGTTCTTTTCTGCTGATGCAGATTATTTATTTAATAATATATAAATTAACAGTGGATTACTTCTTGATACAGATGGTTATCTGTGCCTCTCTCCTTTCTCCAGCCCCAGTAAAGACATAGTGTGATATCATGCACTGAATCTTACTCATTTGAATTGTTGCATTATGAGTAATATAGCAAAGGTTTGCATTAAATTAAAGTTTGTAATTCAACCTGAAAAAAAGAATGCTAGATTTTAAAGGGAGAATTAAAAAATCTGCTTAACAAAAACAAAAGTTAAAAAGAATCCTAATAATTTAAAAAAAAAAACCAAACAGAATTACATGTTTTGGATTTTTAGTATATTTTTTAAGCTTTTCTGCATCTTTGTTTTGATGGCTTGCTGCTACTTCAAGTTGTTCTTTACGTAAAATCTGAATACTTTTCAGTAGGTTTTTTCAGTAGACTTTGAGGACTCTTAATAGTACTTTAGAAATGTTTTTTTTCCCCACAAATGCTCTGTTACAGTGATTATTTTCACATTTGGTAATTGTCCAGCACATTAAATTGATGTGGAGAGATGTATTGCTGTTATACTTTTAACCTGATTGCTTGCATTTCTGCATTTCTAATTGCTACCCCTGAGAAACTGACCTCCTTGTAATGTATATCAAGAACTTTTTTTAATTTGGCAGTGACTCTCACAGCCTCTTTATTTGATTATTTAATTTCATATTTGGTGTTATATTACTGGTTATATATATATACACACATATACTGCTTTTCAGAGCCCAAAAGGCTGAGAAAAGTTCCTGAGCTGATGCCTCAGCAGCCATCTGTGAGAATGCCATTACAACCTCAACCATGGATTTCCTTTTAGTATTTTTGATAACTTTTCAGCACCAGGTAGTTTGTCTACAGTGATAAAAAAGACTCTTACCAGGGTTATCTTGAGATTGAGAGGGCAGGAGATAAACCCTCACAGGAAAGTTATTTTAGTCTAAGCCATGAGTAAAAAAAAAAAAAAAAGAGGAACTAACTGTATAGTAATTATTAAGTCTCACAAGAAGCTGGTTATTCTCTAGTTTGATCAAATCTGGACTATGATCTTACAATGTAGACTCATCAAAAATCAAATTAATTTATTCAGTATTTCAAGATTTTTATAGCAGATGTTTAACAGAGTATGGTAGTTGCTCTCTAATAATATATTTTTTTTTTAAAGAATATGTTAGCCAGTATCTTGTGTATTAGAACAGAAACATTACTGAAATACTGTGCTATTTTAATGTTATGAGAAACATCCTAACTTTATGGTTCAGTTTAATCACTATGTTATAATGTATTGGACGTTGTAAAATAAAAAGGTTGCTTTAATAAAAATATGCAAATGTAAGATTGTACTTTATTAATTTTTAAACATACACTGAAAAGACTGACCAAAGTGTGGATTTTGGTCTGTTAACTTTATTATAGCAGCAGGCAATGGCTATATATTTGAAACTGAAACTTGCACAGTTATCTCTCTGTTGGTCTGTTCTTGGTAACTAAGAAAGGTTGCTTCATACTCTGAGGCACAGGATTAATTTGAATTGTTGGGACTTTGAGGTTTGGATGCCTATTAGGAGAGAAAAGCAGCCCTTTACCACTGACTAGAATTACTCTGAGCTTTTACGCAGATTTATCTTTCTTATTTAGCACTGGAGCATAGATAACCTTAAAGATCCAGCACTGTCATATTATAAGCCATTTATGATAGATGATGATGCATTGGACCAATTATCAAAAGGGCAAAGTAAACTGTCTGGGTGACTAGAATACTACTTAATCTTTTATACTCTACCTTTTCATGACTGTCTGTGCATAGCAATCAGAATGGAAGAGAATTGCCAAGTCACCTGCTCCTCAGATCAGAAGGTGATTGTGGCTTTGAGTAGATACTAAGCAGCCACAGCACTGCCTGGTCAGAAAGAGCAAGTGTACTAGCCTTTTACTTCTTGAAGATCTTGGTCCTCATCAAGCGCCAAGATTTGAAACCCGGAAGAGAATGCTGTTGCTTCCCTGTGGACACCACATTATAAACTGCCTTGCCGCATAATCTGTTACCATTCATCATAACATCTCTTCAGAGGAATCCGCGAGCAGAGTATCGAGACGATACAGGTGAGTGATAGAGTGCCAGCCTCAGTGATGGAAAGTATTTCTTGTACTTTGCCCTAGGAAAGGAAATTAATTTCTTCATTTTCTTGAAGTTATACCTGTAATCGCTTTTGCAATTAAAACCAAATAAATGTTCAGTCAGGAATACTGTAATGTAAAGTTTCTCCCTAAATGTGAACAAATGCAAACTTTTATGGAGCTGATACCAATTTAATTTCTCTTACAGAAATAAAGAATTATGTGGATGCTTTGAAATACTAAGAATGAACATAGTGCTTTGGAAAAGCAATGCTGTAGTTTCTGTGGAATAAAAACACATACCGTGTTCGCTTCAGACTGTAATTAGATCCTAAAGATTATGGCTACTTCAGTATGATTGCCTTGCGTAAATATGCTCTGTTCTTCAAGAGTATCTGAGGGCAGCAAGACCAGAAGATTAATTGATTTAAAAAATTATGAAATGACATGGCCTGCTTAGGTCATAAGACCTTTGTCTGGATCATCAGCCAACAAGTGTTCAGAAAGGTAGCCTTAATTAAATCACTCACCAAATTCTGGGACTGCCTAATCCATTGATTCACTTTCTTTTGTAAAGCAGATTTGCCACTCAAATATTAAGTGACAGTAAAGCAGCATACTTTGTAAAGGAAGAAAGTAATTCTTTGAATTATATAGTGACGTTCAGGGTATTTCACAATGTGTTCATTGCCCAGTTAGAAACTTTATTCTACTATACATTCTAAAATATATTAGTTTGGGTTTTATTGCAAGTGAAGTTTATAAAAGACAGCCACTAGCGCTAAAGAGGAAGGATGACAGCAAGTATTTGGCCTTGGAGCTGCTGTCTATAATACAAAAGAGCCATAATCCAGAACCTGGACAGGACCTAATTCTATTTCTTCAGTGGTAAATGCTTTGCCACACTTGCTCTCCCGACTCTCCTCAGATCTATGCAGTTAAACTCTTAATACTTGTATAATGTCTTTTGATACTTACGTGTTTTTTGCCAAAATAGCTATCTTATCAAGGTATCTTCCCCAAATTAATTCTTAATGAGTATAGCATAATCCAGCTAAATTTTATTCACTAACACATTTCCAGATTCCAGCATAGCTCATATTTAATGCTATGAACAATAGCTTCCTTCCTCTTTTTTCTGGTGATTAAATACCAGTGATTTTTGAAGCCTGGCATATGTGGGCTCTTTCTCTTCTTCTCTCTTCCCCGACTCCAGCCCACATTCCCTCCAGCTTTTCCATCTGCTTGAGTGAGCTCAAGAGACCAAGAACTGTGTGAGAAGTGTTCTAATCTGAAGGGACAGTCTGCTTGGCAAACTTGATTTCTTCGGGAATGTGGCACAGTTTGTGAAATAGGAGTTTATTATGTGAAATACTGTTATAGGCTTTCAAGTAGGCTTTAGTGGTTTGTTCTCTTCTGGGCAATAAAAATGTTTATCTTATGTTTACAATTTCCTAAGTTGTTTAAGGGGTAATAAAAAGGAATGGAAAACCTTAAAATAAGGTATCTCATCTCACCTACGTAACATTTTCTAAAGAAAGATACACATCAGAAGTTATACATGTCATAACACAATAAAATCTATTTTATATCTAAAATGAAGGGCATTCAACAAATCCTATTTCTGTAATATTAATTATATGAGCAATTAGTTACCTTGGTGAGTACGTGATTTTAACTAATATGTTTATTGACTTAGTTTCGTGTACAGAACTCATTGAATTAAAAGGATATTCTGAAGGTGGATTTGGACCTTGCAAAATGCCAAGATTTCAGTTCATCAGTAACACCGTAGATATGTTCAAATGCTTAACTATTTTACTTGATGAAACTACATTTCCCAATATTGTGAAGCTCAGACATTCTGGAGAAAACAGAGCTTCCTCTGAAAAATGAGGTGTTGGAGACCCCGTTGCGGTTAACATATTGGCTCTTCTCTGCATGAATGATCTGGTGTCCAGGAATTGTACCCTATGCTTTAGCTGTTCCTTCAGTGGGGAAAACAAGAGGGTCCCTCTCATCTGTCTTACTCCTGTTTTAATGAAATAAGTACAACTTGATTGTATCTAGAGCTTCTTGCCAATGTCAAATTTGGTTGAAGCTGGACAATGACTTGAAAAATTGTAGGAATTTTTTTTTTTTTAAAGCAGCTAGAGAAAGGTCTTGGCACATAATATCACTTCCTTAGGAAACCAAGCTAAGAAACGTCCTTGTACGTTCTAAATATAAGCAGTAGCAAGCTATAGGAAAAAGTGAAGACAACTTTTTCATCAGTATTTCCTCACTAATATTTCTGGTACTTCTCGGAGAAAATACAGCATACGTGTGCATCAATAGCCACTTCAGGGAGAGAATTATTTTCAATTAACTGTAATAAAAGGGCTTCAGAAGTCTGAATAAAATAAAATGTAGCCCTGAGTATGTATGTGTTCTGTGTCTGGTCACTTTGATTATGCACCTGTGCTTTAGGTTTTTTTAACAGTGGCAAGCTACTCTCATGCACTAACTCCAAATGTAGCGAGTAGCTGAATTCTTAAATACTTTATTTCTTTTTAGATGAGCATTTTGAAAGAGTCATTCATTACGATGCATGGTATGAATACTGTGAAGCATTCTGTTTAACAGAAAGTACGACAACTGTTTGGGTGTTCCTCAAAACACAATGAAAGTGAAGAAGAGTTCTATGGTTTCTACATTCTATTGCATCTGGTTTTGCTTGCTAATTAATATTGATTTGTATTTATGTTTGCTTTTTCTACAGTAACAGTACATAATTTATACTAGCTTTCTGTATGTATGATAGCAATATAGAAATAATCTTACACATTTGACTTGTTTTACAGTACTAACTTCAATATGTATACTTTCAAGTCCAAGATTGTTTTGCATGAAGCTGCACGTGGAAATGAGATTAAAAGCAATATATGACAAAAACCTGATTTCAAAGTCTGTAAATTGGACAACACAGGTTTAGAAGAAATACCGATGTTTTTGATTTTGAATAATTTTCTAATTATTATATGCTATATTTATAACTTTGGGGATTTCTGTGGGTCTTATGAAGTCTTAGTATTGCCATAAAAGTAATTATAAATACTAGTTGAGGTAATATTGCAAAGATGAGAAATACTTTGTTAAAATAACAATTCAAAATTTTGGTTAATGTGCATGGGGAATTTAGCTCATATGGTTTCCAGGGTACTTAAAATGTGTGTTAATATTTGATTAAAGTATTTTGTTTAGTTGCTTAAAATAATGTTTTAAATCCCCTTTTCACTAACGTAATCAGATGACCTAGATGCATCTGTGTCTGTGACAAGTATCTTCTGCTTGGTCATATAAATATTTAAAAGAAACTTAAGAGAAATTTAAAATAATACAGAAATAGGGAAGGCACAAAAAGTTTTCCCAAACATACGCTTTATTATTTGAAAGTACTTTATATGTATCTAGAAAGATTGAAAGCAATACACCTACCATAGAAATGAAGAAAGCTAAAAAGTAGATACTGATCTATACAAAATTATTCATACAGCGTTTGCAGCTTGTAAATATTAGAAGAACTGAAAAACTGGGAACTATTCATCACAGCATATAATTTTCCTTTGGTTTTCATCAGTATTGCCTTCACCCAAGGAAGGTGTGACAGAACTTTAACCTCAGACTTTTAGTCCTCTGAAAGCTTCTTATTAAAACTGAGAGTAATCTCAAACTTCTGAAGCTGCATTTGTTACATTTGTACAGATAAATTCCTGGTAAGATTTATTCAAATGTGACTCAGAGACAAACTGACTTGTGCTCACATCTAATTTCTCTTCCAAAGTCAAATAAGAATTTGCAGTGCTTTACACAGATTACAAAGTGTGTATTGTGATTAACAGAAATCTCTACTTCAATCCTTATTTGGAAAAGCATTTGCATTGAAGACATTACCTATGCATGCTTATTTGAGTAAGTGAAACTGGTCTTGAGGTGGCAATGATACTTTTACTTCTTTGTAATCTTATTCTGAAGAACATGGGTATGTGGCTATGTTGCTGTACTTGTGCAGATCTACCTCACCTAGCTTAGATTCCACCAATCTGGTGCAATGCTAATGACAGAGCGCTCTGTGCACGCTGAGAACAATCTTAGGTTTTACAGCTCATGCTAAAATTACTGTTTGTTGCTAGAAGGATCTGAGTCAGGAAGTTAGAGCTAGCCTTAATATGTCTGTAGGATTCACCCCGTTAATTTGTCTTTTATTTGTCATAGGATAGCCTTGGTATCCAAGACTATTAATCTTTATTGGTGGCATGTTTTTGATATCAGAAATCTTCAGTACGGATATCATCCTTGCTAATGACACTTTGCTTTGCTTCTGCTCTTTTCCTATTGTTTACAGTAAATAGACTCCTCTCTTGTCTCATCTGGAAAGATCAAACATACATAGAAAGAATAGTTCTGCTGACCAGTGTTTTTAAAGAAAAATGCTTTGGAAAAAATGTTTACCTCATTTATGTTCTTATGCTTCAATTTAAGTAACTTGTTTTTCATTGTTTCTTACTCACTTTATAGGAGTGTACTTTTCAAAGTACACTTTTCTATTTTGCTGTATATAAAATTTTAGCACATCAAATACTTTTCTATGTCACACGTTACTACTTCTCGGCATTTGTCAGTGCCAAGAATGAATTCTCTGAGACATAATATCATACAGATTTAAGGACGTCCAGAATGTATTCAGTGGCCATCTGTCATTACGTGCACAGCAAGCTTGACTTCTGTGCAGTTGAGGTTCTTCCCAGGAGGACTGGGAATTGTGGCCTGGCAGTAAAATTAAACTGTCTGGCTGGTGCAGAAGATGAAGGGAATGGGCAGCAAACTGTTCAAAGCTCAGGGTCTTTGACTTGTGGTGGAGCTAGTAGGTGTTTGTGCGTGACTCTGACCAAATAAAAATGGGGGGGGTGTGTGTGTGTGTGTGTTTGGTGGTGGTTTTGTCTTTTTTCTCTGACCTGTTGATATGACAGGCTATATGAAGTGGAGGAAGTCTTCAATCATTTCTACAGGTCTCTTCTACTAACTTTTTGATGGTTCGGTGTCTAACCTGTAAGTTTCTTTATTAGTAGAACTATAACAGGGATACATATTACAATTGAAACTATTATAAGATTAAAATATAAACTTCATCTCAAATTAAAATCAAATGCATGAATGTTGCGTGTGTGATTTTTTTATATGAAAAAAGCTAAAACACCCGAATACCGTTTTCATGAAAATTAGTACTTTACAGCCAACAGATGGAAAAATAATGAAAAAAAAAAATCTGACACCTTTTTTCTTTAACCCTCCCTCCACCCCAAAAAAACAACCAAAAATCCCCCCCCCCATTATTCAAAATTTAAATTAAAAACTGCTGGAATGTATGTTCATTATATTGCTAGTATGTTTTAAGCAGCATAGCGAGGACAATTTGAGGTAAGCTTGTTTATGGTGTGCAACTTTTTAATTCTTCCTGAGCATTACATTCTGAGGAAATAATTTTATTTATTTTTTTTTTAATAAAAAGACAATACTATAAGTTCATTCATTAGGACAAGGAAGGGAACTCTCTTCTTATTTTACTCAGGTCAGCTATTCATAACAAATAATTCATCACATATATTTGCCAGTTATTTGATTTCATAGTTCGGAGACTAGAATTTTATGAAAACACATGTCTGTCACTTTGTGTGAAATGAGGACTTCAATATATGCTGTTAAAGCAGAATTTCATCTTTATTCAGTCCAAACAACAATTTGGAAATAAGGAACATTTCCTGTATTGTCTGAGACAGAGAGAGATACAGAAACCAATGTTACTAATATTCTGATAGATGCATGTAGCCCTGGAGATTTCATGTTGGTAACCTTCTTCCTAGCTGATCATAACAGTAATATTGTAATACAAATGATGTGGCAAACTGTGGAGTACATATGAAAAATATGTAAAAAGTTGTGCATCAGCTTCTGGAACACAAGAGCTTGTGTGCATCTTTCATACCTGTGATTGTAAGAGATTGTGCATGCAAATTATGCACTCATTTACAGTCTTAGCCCATCTGCATTCAGCTGAACTGCACTTGAACAGAGTTTAAAACCAAGAATGGTATTGAAAGTTTAGGAATTAAGTATGAGTCAAATAAAGGAATCCCCTTCATTCCCTTCCACCCGTCTTGTAGAACTGACTATATATATTTCATGGCACAGGTGTCAACTGTTGTGTACAATGTTTTTTCAGCAGTGAAAACAATCATACTAGTGGCTGCACTACTCTCCAAGGTCATTAGTCCCATAGCTGTTACTTACTATCATGTCTGTCTGAAGACCTTGGCTCTGGGAGTTAAAAAGCACAGATTTTGTAATTTTTTTTTTTCTTCTTATTGGCTAGCAGATGTATTGTTTTAAATATTGCTGCCGTGTTTCCAGTTCTCTGTATACACAGTAATTGCAGGTACAAGGGAAACACAGAATGACATTAGTGAATATTTAAAAAAAAAACCAACAAACAAACCAAGTTTAACTTGATTTCATGTTGTTCTGATTTTCTAGAAAGCTGGGTCCCAAGTTTAAATTTAACACTGCTCAACAGATTGTTCCTTAGGTTGAAAAAATATTCTCTAATGCAGAATTGAAGACCATACTTTCCAAGTATTAGGAGTGTGTTTTCCCCTATAATCAGCAAAAATGTATGAAGAAAATGAGAGCTTACCGGTGGAGATAAATGAAATAGAGAAAAAAACATGACTGTTATGTCCTTCCAAGCTTCAGAATTATTTTATCAAAAGTTTAGAAGAATATGTACTTTAGAGCATGACATACTGACTAAAAGGTAGCTGGAAGGACCCTCTTTTGTATGCCAAGGCCATTTCTCCCTGCTGACTACAGATTACTCGCAAATTATTACACAGAGGGAAACAGAGAGGTGAAATGAGTAAATCTAAGCCATACACTGCCTGAATTGGGAAACTGGGGAGAAAACCCAATGCCTTGAATGCCCACAATACATAACAGTGTAGATCACAGGATTAATTCCAACATTAAACAAAGTATTTCAGTGGGTTTCTTAGAAGGAAACAGAAAGTCTGTACAAAATTCAGCTGTGCATTTTTGGAAATGGAAACACTTAGCCACATCTAAGCATCTGGCATCAACGCTTCCAAGAGAAAAGAAACTGAATATGTCTATTGAATGTGAGAACAAAATATCTTTTTTGCCAAAACCAGTACAAATCATCAGTGCCAAGGCGAAGTGCTTTCAAAAGTTTGGCAGGAGTCCACTAAGACTTATTTTAATCAGATACAAGGAGAACGGAAAAATGTCAAGCTGTTATTTCACATTAATATTTGCTCACGTTAGCTAAAATAACCCCACCAAACAAAATCACCACATACTTAAAAAAAGTTTAATTGATTAAACTGAGTTGTAATTTGTCATAAAGCTGTTTCCTTTTATTCTAATTTTGATAGCAATTCTTGGAAAGTAATGTTGATATTGGCTACCAACAGATAATGCTTTGCACTCCTATCAGTTGTACAGTCTAGTACCTGATGAAGTCCTTCACCTCTAACTCCATTTACAGTGGTTTATAAGGTAAGCACCTTCAGGAACTAACTGTTCTGAGAGCTACTAAAGTTTATTATGGCTGAAATGCAAAAGACTAAAGAGCACAGCTCATTATCCACACCTCAACAAATAGAATCATAGAATCATAGAATAGTTTGGGTTGGAAGGGACCGCTAAAGGTCATCTAGTCCAACCCCCCTGCCGTGGGCAGGGACATCTTCAACTAAATCAGGTTGCTCAGAGCCCCGTCCAACCTGACCTTGAATGTTTCCAGGGATGGGGCATCCACCACCTCTCTGGGCAACCTGTGCCAGTGCTTCACCACCCTCAGCATACAAAATTTCTTCCTTGTATCTAGTCTACATCTACCCTCTTTTAGTTTAAAACCATTACTTCTTGTCCTGTTGCAACAGGCCCTGCTCAAAAGTTTGTCTCCATCTTTCTTATAAGCCCCCTTTAAGTATTGAAAGGCTGCAATGAGGTCTCCCCGAAGCCTTCTCTTCTGTAGGCTGAAAAACCCCAACTCTCTCAGCCTTTCTTCATAGGAGAGGTGTTCCATCCCCCTGATCATTTTCATGGCCCTCCTCTGGACCCGCTCCAACAGGTCCGTGTCTTTCTTATGCTGAGGGCTCCAGAGCTGGACACAGTACTCCAGGTGGGGTCTCACCAGAGCAGAGTAGAGGGGCAGAATCACCTCCCTTGACCTGCTGGCCACACTTCTGTTGATGCAGCCCAGGATACGATTGGCCTTCTGGGCTGTGAGCGCACATTGCTGGCTCATGTCCAGCTTCTCATCCACCAGTACCCCCAAGTCCTTCTCGGCAGGGCTGCTCTCAATCCCTTCATCCCCCAGCCTGTATTGATACCAGGGGTTGCCCCGACCCAGACACAGGACCTTGCATTTGGCCTTGTTAAACCTCCTGAGGTTCACAGGGGCCCACTTCTCGAGCTTGTCCAGGTCCCTCTGGATGGCATCCTGTCCCTCTGGCGTGTCGACTGCACCACTCAGCTTGGTGTCATCTGCAAACTTGCTAAGGGTGCACTCGATCCCACTGTCTATGGCATTGATGAAGATATTAAACAGTACCGGTCCCAATACAGACCCCTGCGGGACGCCACTCATCACCAATCTCCATCTGGACATTGAGCCGTTGACCACTACCCTCTGGATGTGACCATCTAACCAATTCCTCACCCAGCAGACAGTCCACCCATCAAATCCATACCTCTCCAGTTTAGAGAGAAGGATGTTGTGGGGGACCGTGTCAAAGGCCTTACAGAGGTCCAGATAGATGACATCTGTAGCCCTTCCCATGTCCACTGATGTAGTCACTCCATCATAGAAGGCCACTAGGTTGGTCAGGCAGGACTTGCCCTTGGTGAAGCCATGCTGGCTGTCTCGAATCGCCTCCCTGTCCTCCATGTGCCTTAGCATAGCTTCCAGGAGGATCTGTTCTATGATCTTCCCAGGCACAGAGGTGAGACTGACTGGCCTGTAGTTCCTCAGGTCTTCCTTTTTCCCCTTTTTAAAAATGGGGGTTATGTTTCCCCTTTTCCAGTCAGTGGGAACTTCACCGGACTGCCACGACTTCTCAGATACAATGGATAGTGGCTTAGCAACTTCATCGGCCAGTTCCTTCAGGACCCGCGGATGGATCTCCTCGGGTCCCATGGACTTGTGCACCTTCAGGTGCCTTTGATGGTCTCAAACCTGATGTTCTCCCACAGTGGGTGGCTCTTCATTCTCCCAGTCCCCGCCTTTGCCTTCTGTGGCTTGGGCGGTGAGGCAAATATATCTAGCTCTAAATACATTTAGTATAGATAAGTGCATATGTTTCTAACTGGAATGGCACATTTTAATGCTCTTTCTGTATGTTTGAACTTACCAAGATAAAAAGCTGCTACAGAATAGACCAAAAGAACCAAGTTGTGGGACACAGTGACATTCATATGAGGGAGTCTGAGGCTCAGACACTCAATCAGAGTATTGGTAAGAAAGGGGGAGGGGGAATAGGTGAGTGCTCATAAATTAACAAGAAAAAGAATCTGAATCTTTCTCTTGTTTCCTGCTTCTAAACAAGCTGAGAAACACATGCTCAGGAAAACAACTATTGCACCCCACTGAAAATCATAAATTGTCGTGTGCCACACCTCCAGGTTTCCAGTGCCCTCCTCTGACAAAAAGCAACACTGAAAATTAAATTTTCTTCATTTTTGCATTTAACTAGTTACTCTGACTGTATGTGACTATTTAGGCTATATCACTTTACTAACAGTTTTAATATAGCCAAAACATCCAATATAGCTTCACACTTTATAATATTTCTGACAAAGTTTCATTTCTCACATTCTAAAACAGCTCTAGAAATATCACTGGGTCTACTGTGAAGTAGTTCAATTACTTCCAGGTAAGGAATGAGGAAACCTATATTTTAGCATGGCTTCCATACGTTTTTGACACTTGTTTAAAAGAAAACCAGAACAAAGCAACCCACTCCCCTACCCTCCCCATCACAACATCACAACAGTTGTGGTACTTCACAGCTTCAGTATATATTCTAATATTCCTATATTCTAAGGACCTATTTAGGTAAAGAGATAGTAATGTCTTCATTTCACAGCTTGAAAAGTAAAATAGATGAAATTATTTCTTTGATGTACTGCTTTGGAGAACTGAAAAAAATATATCTGAATTTCAGTAATGCACTCAGGCATTTAACCACTCATTCTCATGATATCTGTCTATTTTATTCTCTTCATGTTTCTTCTCTTTTACTCTGTCTAGAATACTTCTAATTTGCTCTAGAATTTCACATTATTTTAAAGAGAGTCTTAAGTATTTTGCTAATCTGTGCACTCCTACGGGATACTCATGCTTCAGAATGAATAATATTTTACTATTAAAAGAAAGGGGAAATAGGTTTCACAAAAAATTTTAATTCTAGCTATAAATGAAATTGGCCTGTTCATTTTATTAATCCTAATTTAGAATTTGCAGGTTTTTATTTTGGGCTACTTCTTTTTGGTTAGCATGTTTTCACTTTCTCATTACTTTCATTGATTCCTTTATTAGCTGCTTTTATAATTTGTTTTGATTGCTTAGATTGTATGCAACTGTATGCGATACCATGAAAGGTCTCATGTCATTTATACAACAGTTTTCACACTATCTTTGATGAATAATATAGTTTTTGTCTGAAGCTACCAAGGATCATGAGAATAGATATCTTGCACTCTTTTAATTAAGTATGAAGTAGCACCCTTATGGAAAGTATTCATAGTAGTTCCAGTATTTAAGGTGAGGCTATTTTCCAGTTTTAGCGAATAGGCCTAATCGTTGTAGGACTTCAATACACTAAATAACTCTGACTTGTTTTTTAGTTTAATGGTAAAAGCTACTGTTTAGTTAAATCATTGAATCCATGAATCCTGAGAAGTTCTAGTCTGCGGTAGACGGACACTGTTTCTGTCTTTTTTATTCTAATCACTCATACTAATTCTTATTAATTGCATGCTACTTTCTCTAGCCTTTACTTATGTCTTAGATAGCAGTTCCTCTAGATGTTTCACAAACCTGAACTTTATGACTTTAAACCTTGATGCTTCATATTTTGATAAAACCAGAATTCTGAAATGGCTGAAAGTCTGGAAGTAACTTGATTAGCAAAATAGAAATATTTCAGAGAGTTGTCTCATTTCTTTTGCAGTTCAGGTTTGGTGAGGCTTTTATTTGAATAAACTCTAGTATGTTTAACCAGATAACATGGGATCAGCTTGTATATTACACTTGATTACACATAAAAGCCTCTAAAATATCAGATGAAAATATGGTATATTACTATCAAGTACTGCCTATTCTTTCTGTAAACAAAACAGTATTAAATGAGACAAGATGTGCGCCTGTTGTGTACATTGGATTAACTGATAAAAGCATGTTTAAGGACTGCTACTGCATGAGCTAACACTGCTTTGTGATGAAAAATGTTGAGGCTGCTCCTTCCATTTGCATTTCCACTGCCAAATTTCAAACTATTTTTATCATGTATTAACAAACCATTTCTTCACAAAATTTTCCCTTTGAATTATTTTTCCTTTCATTTCAAAGTGGTCTTCCTCTCATTCAGCAGAATTTTCTTTCTCTGTCCCATCCCTGTAGGGAAATATAATTTTACTTTGGCCTGCCTCTCTCAACTCTTCCTGGCCTTAAATGATATTGGCAGTTCCACAGGCTGTAGCTCTCTTGCGGGGCTTCGATACTGTCAATTTGCTTTTTGTTTCCTCTAGTAGAACGTGGTGGCTTTGCTGCCTTTTTCATTATAAAATTCATTTCATCCATGAAGTATCTTTTTCTTTAAAGAATCATCTTTTTCTTTATTACTTTGTCTATGATGCATTTAAAAATTCTCTTCAGTCTTTGCTAATGGATCTATAGCCTCTGAAAATATTTTCAAGCCTCTCTTTGATGGTATTCTCTCATCCCCTTCTCCTTTCAGGCATGCTAAAAGGAGTAAAGGATACAATCAGAATTAGTGGGACTTGAACAAAATGTTGAGATCTCTGTGATGATGAGAACTCTGGGACCATTCTCCAAAGGCTCATCTTGCTCTCTTCTGGGTGTTTTACATTTGCATGCAGAGACACCAGCGCTCCTTATCTGAGCTGTCAAAAACCCCACTTGATCCTTAATGTAGCTCTAGGAAGAAAGAGCCATTAGAGCTGAGACTGCTAGCAGGCAGCATATCAGACTTCTGCAGAGAGCACCACTGCATCCCACCTAGTCAAGTATCTGATTCATTGGGTAGTCTGAAGGCTTTGCAGCATGCCTTTGATGGTATGGTTTGGCATGGTTTGCTTGTTTTTTGTTTCATCCTTTCCCTAAAACGAGAATTATGTGCATAGCAAGGTGCTTTCTCCTGCGATGTATTTTTCTAACATTTTCTTTTGCCTTCATCTTCTTCTCTCCTCCACTCCACAAAAAGAAAATCACTTCTACATCAAAAAAATTGGGAGATTTGTGATACTCCTTAATTGCTGAGAACGTTAATACTATCGTATCGAACTGGTTCCCACGAAAGATTTAGAAAATATAGTAGTTAAAGGTTTCTAATGTAATCTCTACATTATGTTACGGATTGCTTTGAAAGTAAGAACTGATGTGCTGAACTAGGTTTAATACCTTAAGAAACTCAGTGTTACATTACATTGCATTTCAGTTTTACCCTGACCATTGTACACAATTTGAAGGCTTACTATAACATACAGAGTAATATGGTTAGTCCATGGTTCTAAAATGTAGATTACAATGATTTCTGTTCACCTTCATGAAAGGATGCAAAATATCCAAAGGTGCCAAAGATGGCAACCTGATGGGATTATGACACATCTCAGATAGGGTCATACGCCTGGCCTTGCACCACTGCAGTTACATGATGCAATAAATCTTTCCCCACCATCAGCTAACAGCTGCCTTGCAGCATGGGAACAATGGGAAAAGTAGCAGAATAGTCCTGCTATCTTTGTACATTTACCAGGGAGAACAAGGAGATTCCCTATAGCAGCTCTGCCTGTTCATGTAACCAGCCCTGTGCATACATAACAAATTTTCTCGAGTCCTCCAAAGCTGCAGAGTTGGTGTGCTGCCCAGCAGCCAGAAGAGTGTCTTCTCTCTTCACTTCTTCCCATTTCAGCTCCAGAGGATGGATTTATCTCCCAGACTTGACATTTTCTGGGGAGTATGATGCAGTGCAGGACTCAGAAGAAAAAGGCTTGTATTCTCCCATTCAAACTGAGTTTGTATTCATGCTGAGTAGCCTCTGTAAAGTAAGGCAACAGCCTATAGCAATAAACAGTGAACTTTCTAATCCATCCAGCTCCAAACACTTTCAACTGACCCATCTGCTATGAAAACAATAGTGTTTGCCACAAATATTTGCACATATTTGATACTGCAAAATTACACGTGGCTGAAAGGCTATTGATTTTCTTTTTTCTATGCTTGTTTTGATTCCCTAGAACAATACATTGTACATAATGTTTTGGGGTTTGTCTCTTCTGGGAGTCCACACTTTTTCAGATCAGACTGAGTAATTTTGAAAGTTCCTGCTGCTTTATCGATTTTCTGCCTGAATCCATTTTGCTAAGTAAACTGATACAGGAAGTAGGGCTTGAGATCATCTCGCAGGGTACAATAACCAAGCCCTATCCCTTTCCAAAACACCAAAGCTTTATAATCTTTAAAACTGATTTTTATTAGACCTAGGTGACCTGTAAAATAGGAAAATCTCAGATCTGCTGGGTAAGATGGAATAAAAATAAACAAGTTTGCAAACCCATTTTCCCTTGCTTGCTGTGTCCTTGCAGGGGTGAGTCCTTTGCTGTGGGCTTTCTCTCAGTCACCTCAGACACTCACCAACCGCAAAATTCCTTCAGTCCCCTCATGGTTCCTGAGAAAAGGCCTTTCTCTCCATTCCCAGAGAGACCCGGCCTGCCCGCACCTCTTCCCGCAGTGAGCAAGCCAGCCACTCTGTCCACTCCTCAGGGCCTGCTGCCTTGCCTTTCCAGCACTAGAAGGTTCCACCAGGCCGGGGACCCATGCTCCCTCCTGGCTGGGGTGCAGCTGCCGCAGCCAGCCCTCTCCCCTGCCACCCCTGCCTGCTTCAGTAAAACCCCTCCTACCACTCTGGCTGCTCTCCCTCGTTCTCTGAGGATGGAGCCTTTCTGTGGCTGGATGGTGAGTCAGGGAAGTGAACCTGGGGAGCTATACTTTTCCCAGTCAGTGAGTTAGTGTGGTCTGGCGACTTGCTGCCAGAGTGGCTGCTAGGACAGCAAAACGGCTGTCAGGGCATGCAAGGCACCTGCTCTCCTAGGCCTGTTCGTACTCCTGTAACATCTGCTTTATTTTTTCCTGCTGCTATGCTTCCTGCCCTGTCTGCTGGCAGTGGTGGAGCTGGTAGTGCTTCAGTGCATAGGTGGAAAGGGGCACTAGGCCGCACATGCCTCTGCAGACACCAAGCAAGGCATGAGTGCAAGCAGGGCAGCATCTGAGCCCAAGACTCAGCAAGTGGCAGGTTTTAGGCTCTTTTTTTTTTTTTTTTCCTTGTAATAAGACTGAGAGAAAGAGCAATTACCATTCAATTTGCAGTAACTAAGGTCACATTGTTCTTTAGACTGGACTTCCCTGACTTCTGTCCCTTTCAGGGGAGAAGTAGCTTGCAGAGTTAAACGATCTTCTTTCAGGTACGCTTTTCTAGGGGGTGCCCCATTGCAGCACCTTTACAGACAAGTAATGCTTCGTTACCAAGTTATTGTGCAGTGGTGATCAAGCCTCTTTTCATGCTCATGTAGAACAATTCAGTAAGAAATAAACCATTCATAGAGTCTAGGGGATAAATACTCCCCCTCCCAAATGGCGTTAGCTCAAATGATGTTTCATGGTTTGTTTGCTTAGGTTTACAAGGATATGCTATATTGCATTTTTGTTCATAAGAAGCCAGATGCAAGTTCAATACTTTAAATGCACTGGATCATTTTAATGATAAACTTTGTAAAACTTTTGTGTGAAAGTTTTGTAATAATGCTGGATATTGATTTCTGCGTTTTACATGGTCAGTATAAACACCCATGTATGTTGCAATGCTAAAAAACCCCCGCTATTGATAAATAGTGTTTTGCATAGTTATGGTATTTTCCTGGCTTACTTGCGTGGGTACTACCTCTAACTTCTGAGATATTTATTTGCATTCCGTGAATAGTGGGTTAGGAATTTAATGGCGTTTAATTCATTTTGGTTTTACCTACAAGAAGATTGAATTAGTTTTGTGAGCCTTCACTCATTTCAGATCTCCTGGATTTGGGAACAATACTGCAGTTTTAAAATTCAAGTCATATCGGGGCCATTATTAAATTTTATAGTGATTTTTTTTTTCTTAGAGTAGTAAACTATATCACTAGGGATCCATTTGATTATGTTACCTGATCTCTTGTATAAAAGACTGCAGACTTCTCAGAGACAGTTTGGTTAAACTAGTATGTATCTTTTTCAAAGAGACCTTGATTTAGAAATTACTTGATTTGGTGTTTTTTAATTAATTAAATATAACTTAAAAAGCTACTAATCATCTAAGTTTATTTAACTTTTATTAACTGAAAGCATTGATAATGGTGTGTGCATTAGAAAAGTGTAAGGTCACAATTCTTTCAAACTGAGAATGTTCAAGTTCTTGGCAGTGGGGTGGCGGGATTAAACACCTTATTTTCAGACGTAAAGTAAAATCGTCTATGCCATGTACTATATTAAGTCCTTTGTCTCATGCAATGTATTTGATTTTTTACCAAATAAGGATAGCTTTTGCAAAAATACGTTGTTTTCAAAGATGTAAAAAACGGTTCTATGTACAGTTGTTACCCAGAATCAATGGTAAGAGGCATTCTCGCTGATATACATCATCTTGGTTTTTGAAGTACTAATTTTCTGTGGGTTCATGTTTGAGATCTTACCAGCAAAGTTTTGAGAAATAGGGTTTAAGATGAGTAATCTTATGCAATTATGTATACAGAGTTGAAACAAATTGTCAAATTTCTGTATGTTAGTGGATTATTTCATAAAATCATTTTTCTGAATGTGCTGGCATGCAGAATGTATGGAAGAGCATATGAGGCCAAAAAGAGGTTTGTAAGAACTCGCCAGTTGTTTCTGTTAGGTAGGTTTCCAACTGGCACAATGTACAGCTTTCTTTTAAAATAACTGTTTAGAAAGCTGCTCACTACTTCAAAAGTTTTAAGTGAAGCCATTTTTAAGGTCAGATCTATGGTTATTTAAAAAAAAAAAAAAAAAACAACATCAAACTGTAACCTGAAAGAGTATAGTGGCTTTGGGTAAAAAGATGGAGAAATCTGACTGGAGATATTGATGGCACTGCTACTGTGTGGAGTGTGACAAGGGCAGGTGAATGTAGGTTACAGTCAGAAAGGATATATTTTACTTGCTGTCATGGGTGACATCTGTAGTTACAGGTATTTTGCTTTCAAATACGTTTGCTTTATTTGTAAGCTATGTAGAACTAACGTAAACGAAGACAAAAACAGATTCTGAAATGGAAATAATGGAGACAAGGAAAGGAGAGCATGGATTTCTAACACTATTTTATAAGTGTGGATGGAGATAGAGAAGTATGGAGAAGTTTACTTTTGTGGATGAGGTTTTGGTTTAGGTGACTTCATAATTTCTTACGACCTGTCTTATGACAGGTGGGGTGAGAGGGGAACTAGTTTTTCCATTGCCACGCTACTATCCTGTAACATATCTGCTATGTATGGTAAGACAGGAAGCTGTGCTCAGCTTGAGCAAAGTGGGGAGTAAGAAGCCTGACTGATTGCAAGCCAGAGGCAGAAAAGTTGTTTTTCCGTTCACTGGAGGAAAGAGTGACAATAGCCTTCGGTATTCTTACATAAGGCTTAGCAGTGAAAGTCTAAGTGTAACATCAGTGATAGGTTTGGGTCAAACAAATGACACGGGTCCTTGCTTTGATGAAAGCCTTACTTTATAAAGACTGGTCTTAGGGAGAAGGGAGATGGACCTGAGGTGGCCAGAGTCCAGCATCAGGTAGGATTTTCCTTAGTGGTTAGGGAAGAGAAACTAACTGTGAAGCAGGTGACTAGCTGACACCTATTGCTTGGCCATGAGACTATGACATTTATTTTGACAGTCCATAGTATGATGTATAAGGAGAAGGTGGACTGTGGTCATTTTAATATTTAAACATTTTGATTTGTAGATTTCATAAGCCATTCACCCTTCTAATTATTAGAAATGTGTTTGGCCCCTAACTTCTTTTAATATGATTAATTAACAGCAGGTATAATGTCATGACATATTTAAATACTTGCGCTGCTTTTAAGTGTAATTCCTTATGTGAAAAATGCTAATTTTTTATTTTTCTATGCATAAAATAACTTTTTATCATTTTGTATATGATATGTATAGGGCTCAGATTTTTATTAGTCAGCTTCATATTTCTTTGTGCCCTGGCTGCCCAGCAAACATAAAATTTCTGTCTCCCTCTTCCTCCTCTCTCACCTTAAAGGCAGTGACAAAACTATTCCTCCAAACCCAGAAGCTATGTAGAACAACTGTCTGCCCATCCATAACAGCTTTCTTTTCTATTGATTGGCAACTGCACTTTTTAATAGAACAAAGCACACAGTAGCATTTCCTTTTCCAGACTGAATTTATATCATTATTTACATTTTTTCGGTTTTCTCTTTTCTCAAAAAGTAATGAGTACAAAGTTGTGTTGTGCATAGTAATACTGTTGGTAGAACTGACTTAGGCAACACATTTGCATTACTGAAAGAAAAAACATGTCTTTGTATTCATTATTGCTTAATTTTGATAGAGAATATCCCAGCTAATTTTCTGGTAGTTCAGAACTGTCCATTGGAACTTACCACTGCAGCTTCACAGGGATTAGCAAAGGTTGGACCTCAAAACCAGAGAGTAGTATACATAATATTCTGCTGTCCTGCAGTGAACTGCAAACAATATCGTATGTGTTGACTTCTAATAATAATTAGTGTGTTTGTCCTGAGCTGTTTGAGAATTGTCAATATATGTTAAAAGGGGGAAGTTATAATACAAAAGGCACTTTATGTCACTTCTACATTCGTTTTGGCAACAGAAACTGTAAAAGAAGTCTGAAAATGATGTAACCGCTTTTAATGGGAACTGCCATTAACAGCTGAATTTCCCCACTTCTTAGTGACTTCATGTCTGTATTCTGTTGCAACTCTCTGTAAAGGAGAAACTAGTTGGCATCAGGTTGTGCCAGTGCAGCCCCTGTGAATGAAATGCTTCTCCCTAGGCCAGGAGTACAAACCAAGCCAGGGTTAGGTATAACCAACTGGCTTGGCCTGGTGCATTTTCAGGTAGAAGCTTTAAAATCTCACTGTCTGCCCCTATTGCCAACACCATGAAACCCAAATGCTCCTAGTGCTCTGGGAGTCGGAGAATAGCGGAGAAGGCAGTAAGCTGGTGCTGTGAGATGCTCTAGTGCACCAGGTAAATCTGTGCTCAGCATGTCTGTTGTCAGGCAATGTCTGAGATGTATAGAAACAAACACCACTTGGCCATGAAGTTGACATAAAAACATTAAACACCATAAAAAGAAGAATCCCGTTCCCTTTGTCTAACAAGCACAGTATACATTTAGGAAAAGTTGAAGTCCCTTGATATACTTCTAATTAACTTTTTTATAGAGGCAATGGATAAATTCAGGAATCCTTAAATATACAAACTGTTTTTTAACTACCAGTTCAGATTTTTATGAGAATTGCTTTATGAAAGTTGCAGAACAAAACAATCTTGCCACCCGGGAGCTGAATTCTAATAGTTTATATGTAACAACCAAGCTGTATCAAGGCAGTGTTTTGCCAGATATGTTTTATGCTTCTTAAAGATTATTTGAAATTATTTCTCATAGAAATCACAAAAGCCTTAAATAAAATTTTATGATTAAATAAATTTTTAATAGCTTGCTAACATTTGTTTTTGAACATTGTTAGCTTGCTTTGGGAATAGCATGGCTGGAACGTTCTTTGTCTTTTGGACACCTGTGGCCACCACAACTATGTTTAGGAAATAGCTCATGCGGTTTTATATTAAAGCAGGTGTTCTTCTGGTGTTTATTCTCAGTTGCTCAAACTTAAGTGTGACAGTGGAAATGGCTGCTAATCACCAGGATTGAGGAAATATAAAAAGTGGCATAAAACGATGATTTCGATTGAACGGATCCATCAAATATCGTTTTGAATTTGCAGTGAGTGGGAGGATTTGTACATTCCTGCATAAGCTTTAGGAATAAGTTTTTAGGAAATCTAATTATGGATATTTATATCAAGAGTTGCCATTCTAAAACTTCCACTGCTTTTTTACAACATTTTTTTACAGGAACGCAATCTGATCTTTATATACCAGTATAAAATTGCACTGTTAAGGTGTTGTGGTTTAACCTGGCAGGCAGCTAAACACCACATAGCCCTTCGCTCACTCCCCCCCCAGCCCCCAGTGGGATGGGGGAGAGAATCGGAAAAAAAAAAGTAAAATTTGTGCGTTGAGATAAAGTCAGGTTAATAGGACAGAAAAGGAAAGGAAAATAATAATGATAATAATGATAAAAGAATATACAAAGCAAGTGATGCACAATGCAGTTGCTTACCACCTGCCAACCGATGCCCAGCCAGTTCCCGAGCAGCGGTCACCACCACCCAGCCAACTCCCCCCAGTTTATGTACTGAGCATGACGTCCCATGGTATGGAATATCCCTTTGGCCAGTTTGGGTCAGCTGTCCTGGCTGTGCCCCCTCCCAGCTTCTTGCTGGCAGGGCATGAGAAGCTGAAAAGTCCTTGATTTAGTATAAACACTGCTTAACAACAACTAAAACATCGGTGTGTTATCAACATCGTTCTCGTCCTAAATCCAAAACACAGCACTGTACCAGCTACTAGAAAGAAAATTAGCTCTATCCCAGATGAAGCCAGGACATAAGGAGAAGAAAACTTAAAAAAACCCCCACAAAACAGGAGCAAATCAAAGTCCTAGGATTATGTTAATGAAATAAACATTAAGCATGATACTGTTTTTTAAATGTATATGATTAGATTGAGATTAATTGAAAAGAGAAAATAGCATAACAATGTTTATCTCTTGAGAAAACAAGGCTGACATTTAATACAGCTTTTAAGTAAGACAAATCAGTTTTATTGTATATCATGCATGTTTTATAACCATTAATACACTTGGAAAATGGAAAATCCTTGTGGCTGTAAGAATTTTAAGCTGCTTTACATTTACCTGTATTCAGTTATAAGACCTGTCTTTTCTTTTTTCATCCACGCCATCTCTCTCCTTCCATCCTCAGCAGCTTTATCAATTCCTTGGGTTTGTTTTATTCATCTTCACCATACCTTTTCTAGTCCAGGAAGAATATTATTTTTGCTTGTGAATTGAAGTTAAGAAAAAGTAGATTATGAAGTCTGTAGGTAGGTCTAGCAAGCAAACAAAGGTATGTCATACATTTTAGCAGTTAGTAACAGTAGTGAGACAAAGTGGTATATAATTCAAAACACACTAACAATCCAAATATGGCACAACATGCTATCGGACATTTTTTAGCCAGCTAGCCAGCTCAAGACCATATCACCATGGTATCTTTCCACTGTTATTTCTGTTAATAATGTTACTCATGCTATAGATAAGCCTTATGTTATAGTTGCATGTTTTGAAAGGCTGTAATCAGTCTCGATTTCTTGCGTCTGTGGCCTTGATCATTAGATGATATTCCTTTCTTACTAACACACAGTGTATGCTGTTTCATTTCTAAAATGCAATATCCCTTATTATCTTGTGTTACTTGCAACAGCTTTTGCCAAAGACTTATTTCTCCTTAGCTGATGAAGTCACTATGAAATTGCAAATGATTAAAAAAAAAAAAGTGAAAGGGAGTCCAGAAATAAATGGGGTAGGGAAAAAAAACACCTGCAACTCATTTCGTATATTCAGTTCTTAAATTTAGGATCTCATAACACTAGACTGTGGTCTCTGCTTTAGTTTGAATTCTTTCTATGATGTATTTGTATACTTCTTGATTAAAATTTAGTTCACCAAAAATTGTAATTTATGTCCAGCATGAGTTTTATGTAAACTATTTTTGTATTGTTTATCAACTATTAATATTGAAGTGAATATTTCAGTAACTTAATACCATTATGAATTCTTATTGTCTAAGGAACATAATTGAAATCCTAAGGCTGAGCAACTGTGAATAGAGATGGAAAAAATAATAGCAAGTTAGTGGCGTTTTGCACAGACACCTTTTGCCACAGATGTTAAAGAACCTATGCATCTTGTAATGAGTCTTAGCTGGAGCAATGTTCTCTTCTTCATAAAAGAAGCTTTAAGCATTTACGTGTGAGCCTTTATGACTGCTCTTTTTTCACTTTGTACCTTCCTCTGCCCCAGAGGCTACACGTGATATTGTTACAGATGAATGTACATCAGACTTGAATGCAAACTGCTTTTTTTCCTCATGTTTCTCCTTTCATAGTCCTACTAGAAAAGTAAACATATATGCCTAATACTACTCCTCAAAGAATTTTTTCTAGCTTTGTTTCAGTGTCCATAGGAACTGAGTCAACTCAGCTATTCATGCTTTATCAGTTTTCTACTAACATGCAAAGTTGCATATTTATTGGGGAAAACTAAGAAATCTGGCTACGTGTGTTTGAATGCTTATGCACGCATCTCTAGTTTACAATGATATACACATTTGTGTGTACTATAATAATTATATATGGATATACATATTTGTATGTATTTATATACGCACTCATAACCTTCACCACTGCCTTTTCATCTGCACTGCTCGACTCTGTAAAATCATGCTAAATTTCTGTACTGTTTTATCATATTTTACCTCATGGCTCTACTAATAGTTTGTAGTTCAGGATGTACATATGCCTCTTTATTGATTAAAAACTTAGTGCACATAAGGCAGGATCTTTGTCCTAACATGTATTGAATAGAATGGAACATAATGCCACGGTCCTGCTCAGAACTTTACAGTTTGGTCACATAAACATAACAAAATGCATATAGCTTTACAGCAGGTTTGTTTGGGTTTTTTTCTACTAAGTGTATTTCAATATTTATGAATTATTTCATTAATTTGTGCAGGTTATAACTGCATTTTGCTATTACTTTCACGTAACGGTGAAAAAAATTTTAGTTAATTTCATCAAGTAAAGCAGTCAGTTTCCAACAAATGCCAAAATTTAGGCATTTCAAATTCAGGTAGCCTTGATTCTTTGTCTTTCTGAATATGTGTGTGTGTGTGTGTATATACATACAAATAAAAAGACTAAAGCTGTTTAACGGCATGTTGAAGGCAATTGGTAGAGTGTTTTGTTTCATTTGGTTGTGAATAGCTAGAGTCTAAAAAATGAAACAAAGGTAATGATATTAGATACAATATTAGATGTGTTATAATGATATTAGAATAGTGAACAACTCTCCCATCTGCAGAATACCATCTCACCTTACAACATGCAGTATGCCGATATTGTTATTCCTGGAAAAGGAATTCAGTTCAAACATTTTGCTTATTTATTGACTGTTACCATCAGTTTTATCTTGTTAGATTGTAAACTCTGAGATGGTTTGTTTATTGTTGTGTACATACAGTAAGTCCAACTGTGGTATGGCTTTCTGGGCATAACTATCTATAAGCAGCAAAGTTTTTCAGTTTGTTAAGTTAAGAATAGTCCAGTAAGCACTCTTTTGGCTGCTGACTGACTTGTTCACTTTGAAGGGTTTTTTAAAACTTTTAAAGTACATGGTTTGCTGTATACACAAATTTATTGCGAATCAGAAAAGTTTTCTATGCCAAAAATACTGTCAATTCACAATTCATTTTGACTAACAGGTTGTGTCTAAAACAGATATTAAGAAGATAGTAGTAGAACCCCAAAAATGCTAGAAAACAATTTGACAACATTAATGAAAAAACACCATTAAATTAAAGAAATATAATCTGTGGCTTAAAACATGTTTTATTGTATCCAAGTGTAAAGCCTACCTGGGAAGGTAGGTAAGGACATAGTCACATTTCTACTAAAGGACTCAGTGATACTGAAACATGCAGATAGCCCTTGAAATGAGGTGAGAATTTCAATTATGATGCTGTAGCTCAGATGGTATTTTAGAGTCTAGTACTTAGAGAGAAGCGTAAGAAAGAGTTCAGAGGTTGTGCTATTTTTTTCATTAGATTAGTGAAGTAATTTCTAAGTACTAGGTTCCATTCACTTGCCTGCAAGTCTAAACAACCTGTTGGAATACTGGGAAGAGCTCAGGAAACACAAACAATGATTTGAGCTCAGGAAAGTATGTCTAATAAGGAGATTTTGGAAGTTGTATTGATTTATGAAACCAGATTACTTTAAGTTTCTAGGGAGTTAAGTTATCTGTGTTAAGTTTTTTGATATAAGGAAAAATATACACATGGAATGCATTTTAATACATTTCTCATAGTTCTGTGGTAAGTGTACTTAGATTAAAGCAAAGGGGGGGGGGTAAAAACCACTTTCCACCTCTTTATATAAAAACTATGGTAGAATTATTGATACAAGTTACAGATCAGTGATGTATACAGTAAACAGCGCTTGTTCTCTTCATAGAGAAAATGAAAATGTTTGTTCAGCTCTGAATACCTATGTACTGTATGCAGTTCAACTCTCCAAAAAAATTAGTAGTTTTGAGGTTGTCAAGTATATTGGCAACAACTTCAAATTCAATATCTCAGTCCAAGGATGCTGCTAAATGATACAGTTAACACTTTAATGCTGTATTGAAGATCTGATCAAGGTCATGCATTGACCTGTATTCCAGTACTGAAAGCAGTTTCTGTTGAGCTGTATTTGAAGGTGAGATAGATTGACCTATAATGATGATACTTATACTACTATACGGCTATTGGATTACTGTATATTTCATGGAGAGCAGTGAACAGAATGCTTGAAGTTAGGGCACAATTTCATTTTTATGTGGAGTTCTTAATTTTTTAAATATTTGGTGTCAACGGTGGAACAAGCATACCTCATATTAAATTGTTTCCAGCCTTTGAAGAGAGAGCAAATCAACAAGAGTACATTTAATGTTGCCAGTAATAGGTAAAGGTTGGTTTGTAGTAGACTTTTTCTAAAAAGTGGCAAAAATCTACCCCAATTGCAAACTTCATATAGAAATTTTATAATGGTTAATAGATAAAAAATATATGATTTATATAGTAATTTTATAATAACTGTTCATGTCTAAATCAAAAGTCTGCAAATATGTATAGTCATGTAACATGTTGGCAGTGTCAGCTGATTCCAAATGTCTACTGCTCTTTAGAGACTTTATTACACGGTAGGATAATTTTACTTTGTGAAAAAGTCTAAAATTGCAGTGGTATACTATGAAATCTTAGAGACATCTTAGAAAGAATGTTGTTTCAAATGGCAGTAAGTCAACTGAAAGAAGCTGGTAACATGGATGCTCTGAATCACCTGCTGGAATAGCCTGTTTGTTTTTTTTTAACTGAAGATATAGAAGAAATTTACATGCTTGAATTAGGCATGTAAACTTGCCAGTAAGGTTAAATGACAGAATATAAATGTGCTTAAAACAAACAAAATCCAAAGCAACTGCAGTATCTAGTGACATCGACAAACATAAGGAAAAACTAGGACGAGAAATTTTGGGAGGTGAAGTAGTGTTTGGAAAGTGAATGAATACCTGGAAAAATGGAAAGACTATGGGAGCTACATATGAGTATAAAAGAAGCTGGATACATTTTTGACTTATAGGGAAAGTAAGGAGGAGTAGAATGTATCAAAAACTATTAAAAAAAATCACATTGAAATATCATGTGAACTGGTATGACAATGCTGAGTATTTCCAGAAGTTCTAGAGAAATGGGTGCGTTACCAGGTTTAACTTTAATTATAAGCAGCTTTTTTTGGGGGGGTGGGGGAGGGGGGAGCAGGGGGGACGGGACAATTTAGGTTGAATTAGTCAGTCTTGGCTATGTTTGAATAGGAAAACCCATTCCTTCACCTAAATATCATTTCTAGTTAGCCACGTTAATGTTGGGGTGGAGCTTTTCTGGGGAGGAACAATGAGCCCAGTCTCAGCAAGACAGAGACATTCTATGGCACTGTATAAAGGAAACATGGTAGGCAGAAGAAAGGATGTTAAGCAAAGCAAATTGTCAAGTAACAGAGTGGTGAACAGGTGGGATCATAATTCTACCCTTATAACCATTTGGTCTACAGTACTGGGAATTTCTGCTATAGTCTGCGGGAAAGTAAGTGTCGTGGTTTAACCTCAGCTGGCAACTGAGCACCACACAGCTGCTCACTCACTCCCTCTGCCCTGGTGGGATAGGGGAGAGAATCAGAAGAGCAAAAGTGAGAAAACTCGTGGGTTGAGATAAGAACAGTTTAATACTTGAAATAAAATAAAATAGTAGTAGTAGTAGTAATAATAATAATAATAATAATAGAAGAAGAATATACAAAGCAAGTGATGCATGATGCAATTGCTCACCACCCACTGAACGATGCCCAGCCAGACCCTGAGCAGCGGTCGCTGTTCCCCGGCCAACTCCCCCGCAGTTTATATACTGAGTGATTTCATATGGTATGGAGTATCCCTTTGGCCAGTTCAGGTCAGCTGTCCTGGCTATAGTCTGTCCCAGCTTCTTGTGCACCTCTTCACTGGCAGAGTATGGGAAGCTGAAAAGTCCTTGATTTACTATGAACACTGCTTAGCAACAACTAAAATATCAGTGTGTTATCACATTATTCTCATGCTAAATCCAAAACACAGCACTATGCCAGCTACTAGGAAGAAAATTAACTCTATCCCAGCCAAAACCAGGACAGTAAGTAGAGATGTGAATTTGAGATAAGGATAAGGCCAGGAAGTAATGGACAGCTTTTGCGAGGCAGGACATCACAGAAAAGGGAATGTCAAACTGTTTTTGTAGGAGTTATAAAGAGCAGCAAAAGCAGTATTTCTGACTTTTTTTTTTTTGCAAAGAATCTCCACTTGCTTATTGTGTGTAATACTGTGATAGTTTTTCATAATCTGATATTTTAATGCTTTATTAAACTCCTGGACTGATACATTCTTCAGGTTTTTGACTGTGTGGTGTTAACAATAACCAGAAAAATGTGTTGTCAAGAGCTTTTTGTTGAACTGGACTGTATATATTAATAACAAATTATTTGGTATAAGAGACCTAAATTTAGGTATAGTCAATTTATGCTTAAATTAAGAAGAAAACTCTATAATACTGTCTGTTCATCATTCCCAAGAACATGCAGTTTTATATGCCAATTCTTTCTTCAAATTCAGGCTGACAATGTATAATCTTGTTATGAACAGTTTGAAAGAGTGGAATATGACTATATCATGTTACTGAAGCAAAACTACTCAGTATTAATTTAAATGTGGGGAAACTGTACCATTCATCTCAATATTACTTTCTAGATTTTTTCTGTCAGAATTGTTGAAATGTAGGTAACTGTACATACAACTACACTTAAATGATACAATATAAAAAAAATTAGTTATTTGGTTCTTCTGGAGAAGAAAGGATTATACAAAGCCATTAGGAACAACTAGAGTTGTTTGTCTCCAGATCATTATTGTGAATTCATCTTGATTTAGGACTGACTGAAAAGTATGACAATCTGATGGCTGATTTTTGACACAGTCACAAAATTGAGAACAGGGAAAGGGGTTCAGTGGAGTTGTAAACAGTGTAAGCAGAAGAAAAAGAACATTGACATATAGGTGAAAGTTTAAAAAGAAAAAAATATGATTGATTTTGAGTCTAGCAAGCAAAGTAGCTAGCTGTGTCATTGTTTTGAAAGCTTTTCAAAGAAGGTAGGCTATTCTAATCATCATAAAAGACTTGTTTTATAAGTGGCGAAAAAAATCCATGGCACTGCATACCATACTTAGTCATTTAACCTTACATGAGCTAATCGTAAATCAGAGAAGTTTGTGTCATGATATGCAACAGCAACAAATTATGTGTATCTGAAATCTGATCTTCCACTGATTTATCTTTTAGAATGGCTCTACATAACAGAAATGAAGCACTGTGATTTAATGTTCAGAAATATGTAATGAGTTAATTGTTCAGAAATGTTTCAGACTGAGTCTTTAGGGATTGCTGCACTCAAACTCAAATTTCTCTTGAGATTCAAAACCCACAGTGAATAACACACACAGAATGACATTCCTCAGTTCTTACATTATACTTTTATGGGTGAAAACACAATTTCTCAAACTATCCGAATATTGTGTCCTCACATAGAAGAGCTCTATGGCAATTTTTAATCAGAAATGTATTTTAAAACATTTTTAGAAGGCATAAAAATTATATTCATGCTTCTATTAAAAAAAAAAAAAAAAGGATATATCTTTTTTTGATTCCCCAGCTGTGACTGAGCATGAAATACTGAAGTGGACAGGAAACCGCTTTTGGAAGGGTGAGGAGGAACAGTTGTTATGAAAGAGCAATGATAAAGTTTATAATGGAACATGCCTCAGACCTATGGGGTCCTTGTTCCTCATTCAATTTATTTAGGATTTTATAGAGCTATTTTTTAAAAAAAATTCTGTTTAGATGTTTTATTTCACAGAATTCTATACAGACAGTGAAGACAAAGGTGACCATGTCTCCTGCCTTGTACATCTCCCTAACTTTCTTCTAGTTCTATTGCAGAATTCTAGTTCCTTTCTACACAGAACCATAGAATCATAGAATCATTTAGGTTGGAAAAGACCTTTACGATCATCAAGTCCAACCATTAACCTAGCACTGCCAAGTCCACCACTAAATCATGTCCCTAAGCACCGCATCTACACTCTTTTAAATACTTCCAGGGATGGGGACTCCACCACTTCCCTGGGCAGCCTGTTCCAATGCTTGACAACCCTTTCAGTGAAGAAATTTTTCCTAATAGCCAATCTAAACCTCCCCTGGTGCAACTTGAGGCCATTTCCTCTCGTCCTATCGTTTGTTACCTGGGAGAAGAAACCGACACTCACATCGCTACAACCTCCTTTCAGGTAGTTGTAGGGAGCGATGAGGTCTCCCCTCAGCCTCCTTTTCTCCAGGCTAAACAGTCCCAGTTCCCTCAGCCGCTCCTCAGAAGACTTGTTCTCCAGACCCCTCACCAGCCTCGTTGCCCTTCTCTGGACACGCTCCAGCACCTTAATGTCTTTCTTGTAGCGAGGGGCCCAAAACTGAACACAGTATTTGAGGTGCGGCCTCACCAGGGCCTAGTACAGGGGCACGATCACTTCCCTCCTCCTGCTGACCACACTATTTCTGATACAGGCCAGGATGCCATTGGCCTTCTTGGCCGCCTGGGCACACTGCCGGCTCGTGTTCAGCCGGCTGTCGACCAACACCCCCAGGTCCTTTTCCGCTGGGCAGCTTTCCAGCCACTCTTCCCCAAGCCTGTAGCGCTGCATGGGGTTGTTGTGACCCAAGTGCAGGACCTGGCACTTGGCCTTGTTGAACCTCATACAGTTGGCCTCGGCCCATCGATCCAGCCTGTCCGGGTCCCTCTGCAGAGCCTTCCTACCCTCGAGCAGATCAACACTCCCGCCCAACTTGGTGTCGTCTGCAAACTTACTGAGGGTGCACTCGATCCCCTCATCCAGATCATCAATAAAGATATTGAACAGAACTGGCCCCAAAACTGAGCCCTGGGGAACACCGCTTGTGACCGGCTGCCAACTGGATTTAACTCCATTCACCACAACTCTTTGGGCCTGGCCATCCAGACAGATTTTTACCCAGCGAAGTGTACGCCCAGCCAAGCCATGAGCAGCCAGCTTCTCCAGGAGAATGCTGTGGGAAACGGTTTCAAAGGCTTTACTAAAGTCCAGGTAGACCACATCCACAGCCTTTCCCTCATCCACTAGGCGGGTCACCTGGTCATAGAAGGAGATCAGGTTGGTCAAGCAGGACCTGCCTTTCATAAACCCATGCTGACTGGGCCTGATCACCTGGTTGTCCTGTACGTGCCACGTCATGGCACTCAAAATGATCTGCTCCATAACCTTCCCCAGCACTGAGGTCAGATTGACAGGCCTCTAGTTCCCTGGCCCGTCTTGTAGATGGGGGGGGGTGTGTGTGTGTCACATTTTTTAACCTCCCCAGTTAGCCACAACTGCTGATAAAGGATTGAAAGTGGCTTGGTGAGCACTTCTGCCAGCTCCCTCCGTACCCTTGGGTGGATCCCATCCATCCCCATAGACTTGCGTGTGTCTAAGTGGTGTAGCAGGTTGCTAACCATTTCCCCTTGGATTATGGGGGCTTCATTCTGCTCCCTGTCTCTGTCTTCCAGCTCAGGGGGCTGGGTACCCAGAGAACAACTGGTCTTATTATTAAAGACTGAGGCAAAGAAGGCATTAGGTACCTCAGCCTTTTCCTCATCCTTTGCCACTACGTTTCCCTCCGCATCCAATAAAGGATGGAGATTCTCCTTAGCCCTCCTTTTGTTGCTAATGTATTTATAGAAACATTTTTTATTGTCTTTTATGGCAGTAGCCAGATTAAGTTCTAGTTGGGCTTTGGCCCTTCCAATTTTCTCCCTGCATAACCTCATGACATCCTTGTAGTCCTCCTGAGTTGCCTGCCCCTTCTTCCAAAGGTCATAAACTCTCCTTTTTTTCCTGAGTTCCAGCCAAAGCTCTCTGTTCAGCCAGGCCAGTCTTCTTCCCTGCCGGCTCTTCTTTCGGCACATGGGGATGGCCTGCTCCTGCACCTTTATTTCCTTCTTGAAGAATGTCCAGTCTTCCTGGAATTCCTTGCCCTCCAGGACTGCCTCCCAAGGGACTCTGTCAACGAGTCTCCTAAATAGGCCAAAGTCTGCCGTCTGGAAGTCCAACGTAGCAGTTCTGCTGACCCCCCTCCTTACTTCTCCAAGAATGAAAAACTCTATCATTTTGTCATTGCTATGCCCAAGATGGCCTCCAACCATCACATCACCTACAAGTCCTTCTCTGTTTGCAAACAACAGGTCCAGCGGGGCGCCTTCCCTTGTTGGCTCCCTCACCAGCTGTGTCAGGAAGTTATGATCTTCCACACACTCCAGGAACCTCCTAGACTGTTTCCTCTCTGCTGTATTGTATTTCCAGCAGACATCTGGGAAGTTGAAGTCCCCCATGAGAACAAGGGCTAGTGATTGTGAGACTTGTCCCAGCTGCTTATAGAATATTTTGTCTGCCTCTTCATCCTGGTTGGGTAGTCTGTAACAGAACCCACTATGATATCTGCCTTGTTGGCCTTTCTCCTGATTCTTACCCATAAATACTCAATGCTATCATCACCATCATTAAGCTCTAGACTATCAAAACACTCCCTAACATACAGGGCTACCCCACCGCCTCTCCTTCCTTGCCTATCCCTTCTGATGGATTTATAGCCATCCATTGCAGCACTCCAGTTGTGCGAGTCATCCCACCATGTTTCTGTGATCATCTTCATTACTGCACTACTATTTCACTACTACCTTATTTTCAGACTTTTTAGTTTCAGAAAAGAAAAGGCGTTTGTCAGATGCGTTGCTGAAGCTGTTTCTCATCTAGAGTCTGTCACACTTTGCAGCTTAATAAATCATAGGTAATTAAATATTCTCATTTAGTGGCTACTTGAATTCACACTGATTATGTAATTAGATGTAATGACACAAACTGTTGTGCAAAAATGGTCAATAATTTAAGAATGAGGAAAAAACCACAATTTACAAGATAATATATAGACATAAGGCTGTGGGATGAACAGTTCCTGAATGCTCTATTTTGCATTTTCTTGGCATTGTGTACTTCAGTATGAACACCTAACATTCTGTTTAAAAACCTGCATGTAAGATGTCATAGAAATATTCAGAAAGGCATAAATGCTCTTGAGAAAGATATATATAAGATTGTCCCAGTGATATTCCCCATTAGGAAGAACTGCAGGAAAATTGCTCTTACGGTTTCTAATTGCAAGTATGAATCTTGAGCATGTAAGAGACTCGTGAACTCTGGCTGCTGGGTCACTCTTCCTCAAATTGCATGCTATTTGATACCACACCTGATCTCTTGCAAAGAGCTATAGAAGATCATGGTGCCCCCATATTGTCAGCCTTTTCCATATATTCTTGCAAGTAATTGTTACAGTTTTGGCTTCAATAACAGCTTCTTATTTCATCTTCGATCTACAAATTAGGTCTTTCACAACTGAGTGTAAATGAGGGATGATGTTATGTGCTGGTCTCATTTGCTAATACTGTTTAATTTAAAAATTTATAAACTGTAAGCCTTCTCTGTAGTCAATAAGCATTATTCATAACTTATTCTATCAACTGTATTTACTGAAGGATTAAAACATTTGTGGAGTCCTTTCTTTGATAATTTTGCATGGAAGTTGTAGTGTTTTCCAATGTGTGCTGTATGTATAATGTCTGTCACTTAGCGTGAAGTCTGTCTTACATAAAAGATTTTGTGTGTGATGATATTTTACAGAGTTAAAATATTTAAATCCTGTGCGTCTCTTTTGGACACCCATCCTTCCTCTGTCATACTCTTTAATGATTATAGGTCATGAATTATTTACTATAGAGTGCCATCTAATGTTTTCCTGTTTTATCTACTTTCACTGTATTAGGTGAATTTGTTCCCAATTCAGTTCTTCTTGCACTGCTCTGGCTTTTGGATGAAGCCTAGAAAAGAAATCTTGCAGGTGTTTTTATACTAAAAGGTCATATATTTTGCTGACAATTACTCCTGCATGGCAAGATGCAATGATTTGTTTCTCTTACATTGTATGGTTGTATGTTAAATCTTTACTATAGATTATACCCACAGTTAACTTTAGTCAGTCTCACAATTTAAAATAAATGATAGCCTTCAACATTCAGATTAGATGAATAAGAAGAGTTCAAGAGTCCAGAGCTCCTTCAGGAGCTTCAACCTCATAAGCTGTTATCTTATGCTGTTCTTCTGCTTTTCAGGATCAGTGTTTTCCAGGGCACCTGACATAGTGTCCCTTTATTTTAAGCATGTCCCTACTACCATGACTGGAATGTTGGAGAGGAGAATCAAAGACTGTGCTAGTAGCAAAATCCCTAGGGCACTCAGTTCATCCTCTTTTCAGTAGCTTTAAAGATGTTTGAAACCAAGTGGTCATAAAGGCAAGTTCATTATATCAAGGAACCTCATCCCTATAAATGATGAGATTACTTTTTGTGTCATTAGGAATTTCCAATTAATTTGGAATTATTAACTTTTTTGTTAGTGAAGTAATGATGAGGTCAAGAATATTAACAGGTTGTTAAAAAGGAGAAAGGTGTCATCAGGGAAGTTCATAGGAAGACCGTAAGAAGGGCTGTTGGACATGAGATGTAGATTTATTCTCCTGTTCAGCTATTTCTTATTAGCACAAATTACTGAGATTAAGAAGCATTTACTGATGAGAGTACTGCTCTGTATTTTCTCTGTTCTTACGGTCTTTTTCTGCTCACTGTCATTTGGATGTTAACAGAGACACAGGACACTGGGTTAGATGGACTTTTCCCTCTGATACAGTATGTGTAGAATCATAGAATCATTTAGGTTTGAAAAGACCCTTAAGATCATTGAGTCCAACCATAAACCTAATACTGCCAATTCCACCACTAAACCATGTTCCTAAGCGCCATATCTACACGTCTTTTAAATACCTCCAGGGATGGTGACTCAACCACTTCCCTGGGCAGCCTGTTCCAGTGATTGATAACCCTTTTGGTGGGTATTCTAATACAATTTTATATTTTGCCTGAATTACAGATCACTCCTTGAAAAGATCTTGCAGTGGCACACTAATATAATTGCTAACATTTTGTTTGGTCTTTATTCTTTCATACCAGAAAAGGAAAAAAGAGAGATTCTGGTTTCGCAGGAGAAATACTAAGACAGTCTTTATTGCAATGTGCTCTTATTTGGATAGAATAGATTACCTGTGCTGGAAGTTTTAAAATTCCCTATGCTGCGAAATTAATTATTTTGAGACAGTGTTCACTGTCTTAACTTGCACTTAAACCAGCTAATATTCTGATGTCACTTTGTGTATACACCAATGTGTTTTCCACCAGTGTAATGGGTCTATTCAAGACAGGCTGACACATTTCTATGACCTGTCTTGATCTGCTAATGCCAATCTGATTCATAAGGGGATAGTTAGTGCTCACTGCTTGTGAGCTGTAGTACTGTCATAGTGGCCATAGATACATCACTCTGATACCCAAGGTAATCAAGTTGTGCAAAAGACTCTCCATAAATGTTAATAACCTGGTAATATTAAGCAAATAAATACAAATTTTCCCCCTCAAGTGTATTGTTGAATAATGTGGGTCAGAGCTTTTAGAAATACCATAGCAAATCTGTACATATTTTAGGAACTTGCCTTTAATACCCTATTGTTAATGTCTTTCACGCTGGAGTGTAAGAGAGGAATGAATTTAGGACGCTACCATAACGGGGATTTAACAGGATGCCTATAACAAACCAACAAACTTTCCTACTTAGAAGCTAAAGAGCTACAACATTTCATGTTGTGATCCACTAAACTCACTAGATTTCTGTGGTGAATGTTTACCTCGCAGGTTGTTTTCCCATCCCACTTTTGTACATTTTATTATTTTAAGGACCCAATCAAATCCCTCATGGAAGTGTAAATAATTGTGGCAGAAATCTTGATGGCTGACCTTGAGCTGGTGGCTAGATCAGTTTTAAGTTATACACGTAAAGGGAAAGTATTATTTTGGAAAAAAACAAGTGGAATGTATAGAATTGGCCTCTTAAAAGTTAATAGATTAAGTCCAGTAGTACAGGTGGCTAAGTTTAATAGTACAAAATTGTATTATCTTTGCAAAGAAAGCTTTTGTTAATCAGTTAGTGAAAAGTACAAGTGCCAAGGGATTTTTTTTTTTTTTTCCCAAACTGGTTATGTTTTTTTGATTGACTGTTTTTTTGGGGTGGGCAGAGATAGTACTGAATTTTGTGATTATGACAGGAGAAATCGATAGATTTTGTGACCTAATAATTGAGGTGAACACTTTTTTATGGTAATCATTCAAGAATCCAAGACAAAAATATCTGTGCAATTTTGATGTAAAACCCATGGACAATATGAAAAAAAAATTTTTGAACTCTCCTAGTTAGCAGCAACAGTATTTGAAAATGATCCAAAGCTATATTATAAATAAGTCTTACTGAAGATCCAAACTTTTCCTTGAGAAAATGCTTTCAAAAATGTAATAAGATGCAGCCGTCTTTTATTCAGACATGAAGTTCTGGCAACCAGATAAATTACTCTTCCCTTGCAATGGTCTAAATAAAGGAGCTGACAAATAACAAAAACAATCAGCACAGATACCTAATTGTCCATTTGGATTAATTTCTCTGTAGCTCAATTTGTTTGCTGCTGGTTTCATTACCAATAAATAAGTGTGTTCTTATGGAGAAGTCAATACTGAACACAGCTGAAAACAAACAGCAGGATAAAAAAGACATTGAAGAGATAACTAATTGTTTGAAAAAAATCACATTAGACAGAATGCTTGGAAACAAAGAGGTGATGTGCTAAACTCAGGTCTCGGTTTTCTTTTAACATTTTGCAGCGATTTTAAGGTCATATAATTTCCATATATAGAATTATGTGAAATTGGGAGCTATTACCTTGTAGCTTGCAAGGCTATAAATAGATATTTATAACTTAGAAAATTAATTTTTACTGAGGTAAAATTGTGGTTTTCGCTCTTAAAGCCTGTGGGGAAATAGCTTCAGAAGTACCCACAAAAGACTTGCGGAAAGAAGAGACTGTTGAGGACACGGGAATATCAGCATGGTGAGAACTGTGAATTGTAGTATCTTCATTTTAAAGATTAGTGTAGAGTAGACCTCAGTACCTTAACATGATAAGGTTCAATGTGGTCATGTGTGCAGATTTTAATTATGACTTGTTTTACAGTAATTATATGACGGAAGTCTAGTCTAAATTAAAAAATTAGTCATTACATTACTGTGCATAATCACCTTGATAGAAAAGTTATGGTATAACTTTGATCTTCTTTTGTCTGAGGACATAGGCTAAAATGCTTTTTTTATCAAAAATGCCATTCTTTCTGTAGAAAAATTCCCCATCAGTTTAGACAAAGTTGTCAATATCCAGTAGTTTTCACACATGGCCTCTGTAATTCAGCCACTTTCTTCCAGCCTGATGTTCTTTCATCATTAAGAAGGTGGTTTCTTAAAGCATACACTGTTTTTCTCTTGGGGGGTTGGGGAGGAAAAGAGAGAGCACAAGGCAGTCCTGGCCCAGAATCCAAAGTCTGAAAAGGACGAGGAAAACAGTATCTGATGACAGTCTTATAACAAGTTATGACAGGAGAAGAGGGAGAACAGTTAAATAACTTTTCTAGAACTGCTACGATTTTTTTGCATTTATTTCTCAAATTGTCTGTTTTGTTTTACTTTAACCCTTGAAAATGATGAAATGGACGATATATCAATATGATACAACTTTAGTCCAATGTCCTGTTTTATCTCCAGTGAGGCTTGGAGAGTACCAATGATAATAAGGTGGCCACTAAAATCTGTGTTTGAAACACTGCTCTTCCACAAATGCTTTTAATGACTCTAATATTTTCTTCTTTTGTCTCCATGGTAGGGTTCAAAGCCTCGTGTTTGATTTGTAAGTATTTCAGTATAGGGAACTCAAACGTCTCCAGAGCAGCCTCAGAGAGTAAGAGGACACATTTTGATGCTTGGAGTGTCAGGCACTGGAAATAAAGCAGCACTGATGATAATGTTGAAACTGTGGAGCTTTCTACTGGGGTATATTAAATTGAACATAACGTCAAAACATTCAGACTTAGTTGTCAAAACAATTATATAGTTAAATTTCTAGCTTAAACAATTTTACATAGGAAGAAAATAAATATACCTTTAGAGCCAAATTTTTGTGTATAATATTTCAGGCTACTTTCTTGGCTTTATGTAGAGTTTAGTCAAGAATTTAATGTAATGAAATATGTTGCTGAAATCTTTTGTTTTGGATTTAAGTGCTGGAGTGGTAGGAAATACTGGAAACTTACAATATATGTGACACAATATTGTTGCATAATATCTTAGATGTTTATCTCATCCTGAGATGTTTGCTTGTCCTAAATATGACAAATAGCAATGTCTCTATTTCAGCTTGTTTTCATCTTTGATTAATATGAAATGAACACCAAGTATAATTTTTATCTTTGTGGGAAAGTGAGTTTTTTGCATGATGCTTATATAAAGAAGCTTAGGCTGAATGATTTAACCTTAAAATCAATACAAACTACCTCATTAAAATAGTTGCTATCAGCTGACCCCCAGTGAAAATACACTTCCAGAGAGTAGAGGAACTCAATTTAGTACTCTTTTGTCTCAGGTTTGTATTAATGATTAAATGAGGTAAATTAAAAGTTATAACAATAATAGATCTGAAATGTATGCATTACATGTGATACCTATGTGTCCAGATGCATGCAAAAAACACATACAAGCTGAGTTTTATCTCTTTTTCTTAAACCCAGTTGACAAACAGCTCACATGGGGTAACAATGGCAGATTTCATATTTAGGAAAAATGCAATTCCAATTTCATCTATAATGATGCTTTAGGAGAAGTTCCTGTTACTAACCATGTCAGTCTGATTGCTTTTTTGACTGCAGTTTTCAGTTAGGCATAATGTGTTCTATTCATGTGTCAAAGGAGGGGAGGTAGGGGAAGATTTTTTTATTAGCAAATCATGAATTTGAATAAGCACGTACAAGAAAACAGTGTATTGTAGCTGTATGCAAGTTATTTTCTAGATTGAAATAAATGTAGCTACCTTGATTAAAAGCGCACTTCCTGAAATGACGTCTATCACAAAAAGGTTTAGAGTTCTGTTTTTGTTAGATAGTTTGAAAGTGGTCATCTGATAACAAGCCAGTAAAAACAGAAGTGTTTGATTTCACTTGCACAGGTCAGTAAAGAACTTTTACGTTTTATACAGAAGAAACTGTCTAAACACATTGAGTCTTATTTTTCAGAAGGATGTTTTCCTACTTTTGAACATTTTGATTTATTTAATGTGTTTTAAAATAAGAATTCATTCTAGTATTAAAAAGTTAAGTTGCATTGTATCTGTCATAGTATCTGTATGTAGATGTATCTGTATTTGTCCCTTTCCCATACCTCTCCTGTGCCTTCATAGACAGATAGAAAGATTGTAATGTGGAGAAGTAAGGGGAGGACCTCTTCAGAATCCCCAGGTGTGTTCTCTGTATACAGGAACAACTGCATATGTATTCTACGTGTGGGTTTAATGAATGTAGAAGGAAAGTTGTTTTGTAAGCACTGTCACCTCCAAACTATAGTGGTTTTGGATTTTTTCTTTTTTTTTTTTTCCCTTCCTGAATCAGCTTTAACCAGTAGTATTCATTATGGACCAAATCTCTCATGCAAGTCTTACTGTAGCAGCTAGTGGATTGCAGGTATTCTGGATGGAATTTAGGAGCAAAGACTCAGATCATCATGGGAGGAAAGACCTAAGGAACCAACCTTACAAAAGTAATGTCTTGTCTTCTCATTTACAGTCATTTAAAAATTAAAATTAATTAAAAAGCTGAGTGCGAAAGCCTAAGTAAATCCTTAGTTGAGTTGAAAGGTGTACTCTCCTACTTATTCAGAGGGCTGAACTTTTTGACTGGATTATTTTTGCAGCATTGCTGCTTTAAAAATGACTTTTTGGTTTAATCAGCACTTCCCCCTGGCAAGCTAGTCACTGTAATCAGCACCAGTTGAGAGGTAGTCCTTTTACTTTCTTCCCTAAAGTGCCAAGCTGTCCAAGCAGCAATGATCTGTAGATCTTTAGTCCTGCTTAAATTTCCATTGTAAAATATAACCAGTAAGCTGTCAATACTCCCACATAAGTTCTTATAACTGAGAACTGAAATGATTGCTCAGAAATGCACTGCTGTTGAATAAGGAGTAGTAGGATTCCTCAGAATAAGAGTGGAGGCCTGGGAGGAAAAAAAAATTGCACATAATTTGTAAAAGAGCTTTTGGAAAATAATGTTAAACTAGCCTACTTAGCAGAAAAGTACTTTAAATTCCATGATATGTGGTCTTACCTCTTTTTATAAATTGTTTTTTATAATGTATCTTCTATTTCCTTCCTACGAAGAAGTCTTTCGTGGACTTGCATCAGGTAGAGGCACTCTGCCTCTCTATCCAAACATCACGATACTCTGCTCAAACCTCCTCCACAACCTGCAGTGACCTATTGTTCATTGTATGGCTTCCTCCTCCTGGGAGGAGTAGGTTAGAGACAATTGCAGGGGGATATTCGGCCAAAGGGGTAACATTGATTTAGGTAATTGCAATTTATTGCTTTTAAGGGTACGGTTCTGTCTTCTATGCACCCTACTAGATCAGAAATAACTAGTGGCAGAAGCTGTAACTTTTCCTCTGATTGTAGTGCACAAGAGCTGTTCCTGTTCAGGTTTTGTAGAGAAATCCTATGACCTTCCAGATGGGCTTTGCTACAACAGTAGGTGAGACTTGAAAGGGTCCATTACACAGGGCAGAATCTGTATTGTCTTTATTGTAGTCCAGTTCAAATGAAACATGCTAGGATAAGCATAATTGATAAGACTAGACACCATTTACAAAAAATCATAATATCTGGAGATGGGACCTTCAGTTCAACAAAACCCCATCCATTTAATTACTGGCTGGTAGTTAACTAAATGTTCCTTTTTACTAAGCACCTTTCCTTGTCTGCTTCTGCTTTTGGACCTTCTTGCATCATGACATGTAACTTAAGTTAGTATTACTGGCAGGCTTCAGCTTTGTTCCTTTTTGGTGTTTCAGATTTATGCTTCTTGCTTTCACTTATGTTTCCTGATCCATATACCCTTATGTCATACTCCTAACCTTTGTCAGCCATGAGTAACCTTGTAGTTATATTTTGACATGAACTGCACTCATCCTGTTACTTTGGAGTGTCAGTTAATACCTTCTATTCTGGTCTGAGATCTAGTTATTACTTTCTGGGACAGGGAACAACAGACACAGAACCTATCTTAGTGAACCTGTCCGCTAAAGGCTGATAGAGTAACTAAAGCCCATCTCTGCTTCAGGTTCCTGGCAGGGACCATATGCAAAGCAGCTGATGTTAGTTTGGCTTGAGCTTTCAACATTGCTCTGGCTCTTACTGACTACACCTGGTTTTGAAGGCACTTTCACACATTAGCCTTCTTTAGACAGGCTGTAGTTCTGCATTAAGATGCTGCCATTAATTTTTTTCTCAGTGGCTCCTCCGCCTCTCTGAACCCTTCTTCCACTGATCTAACAATTTAATCTTCATATCTTCAGTTTCAGGCAACTCAGTGCAATTTTCTAGTTTGTCTTTCCAACTTGCATTTGGTCTTTAATCTGTCCTTATTTATACCTGACTTTTTAATATACAAACCCTGTATTTAAATATGGGATTAGGATTAACATGTACAATAGATGATTGATTTTTCAGTTCTGTGATAACTGACAAATATGGCCACTTGGAAGTGAAGGCACAATCTTAAACTGAGCATTCAATTTTGATTCCTTAGGTCAATTTTAGGAAAATGAGTGATTCAAGTGAAAAAGTGTTTAATTTATATTATTAACATTAATCATTTTTAACTCAAGTACTTTGAATATAACGTATGCATATTGGAAGATTTCTGGTTTCCCCTTTATAGTTAGAAACTTGCAAGGGAGCTGCAGGTTATTGCTTTGTGATTTCCATTTGGCCTTCAGTGATGGAAGATTGGTGCTGTCCTCTATTGAAAGAAACACATTAGAGGTGGAAAGATCCTACAGCTGAAGTCTGGAACAGCTTAGATTTTAGATAAAAGTAATTCCAAAGCCTCTTACAGTTTGAGTAACTTTTTGTAGTAAAGCTTCTATCGTTAATGCTTCTGGCACCCTTCTATGGAACACTGATACCACATTAAAAAAAGGCTAGATCAGTATTTTACTTTATGAAGGATGGCTATCTGGTATGGTATACTATTTATTCAGAATTTATCTGAGAAAGAGATATACCTATCATGGTGCTGTGGTTGCAGGAGTAGGAATTAAAGAATTCACCTCTGTTTTTAGCCTTTCTGTTACTTTCATGGATGACATGCATTCTTAAAAAGACACTTTTTTGTTTTGGTTTGGTTTGGTTTCTGAAGAACAGTAATCCTTATGCCTTACTGCTAATGTGCTGATGGCCAAAACACTTATTTTCACAACCAAAAATACTAGTAATTACACATTTTTTTAATGGATGGTCACTGCTGTTGGCCTAAAAATTTGAAGCAGCCTATCAGACTTTCTTGAAAGTCAAGAACTTTTTGCTATTAGACACACTTTTTGAAGGGGTTTAAAAAACAAACAAACAAACAAAAAGTAACCCAGCCAGGTTTAAGTGGGAGACCAGTTCAAAATTACTTGAACATATTGTGTATTAACATGTTCAGCTGGCAGCAACAAGTTTCACTTACAAGTATTCCTTTTTAGATCATAAATGTCATGGAAATTGTTGTTTGCTCATATCTATATGAGCTTGTTGAATCCTAAACCATATTCTCCAGAAGTAGACATGACGGAATTATTTCAGCATTGCTCTGAAAGTCACATGTATGAACTTGGAGTCAGAAGATTTGAGCAGTGCTGAAAAATAAATAAATCTACATCTTATTTTTTTCCAACATGTTTGGCTAAACAAACTAATTCTGAAAGATAAAAGCAGTACAGTAACAGACTGCAAAGATTTATCTTCCTCAACTACCTCATTACAGTTCTGTTTGGCTGACTTGAAAATATTATTTAGCAATTGCTTTCTTGGCTAGTAAATCTCAAAAATTAATCAAAAGTTGTTTTTTAAAAAAACATTTTTTAAATACTGTGGTCACTTTGTGTCCATTTTTCCTGAACTGCTGTATTCAGAAATTGTAACTCTATCTTCCCACTATGTAAGTAAAAAATGGAACCTGTTTCATGAATGAATTTAAGAAATGTTATTGTGCTTCAGTAATAAAATAATTAAAGGTGTTTTTTTTAAGTTCTTAAACAGGAAGTGTAAGAATATTCTGTACATTTTTTATTTGTTTACAAGTAGAATCTATTTTAAGGATTTTGTATTTGATCTAAAAATAAGTTGTCATGAAGAGCAAATTGCACCTGCTTTATCATGCGCAGGAATTTGAATCCAGCTAGTTCATTATTTTTTTACAAGATTTTCATTTAATTTTGAAGCTCTGCTATAGCCTTTTTCTTCAAAGAAAGAATGCTAAATATTATTCTGCAAGATTTATGTAAATAACAGAAAATGTTGTTAAGGCACCTGAAACATAGATTTCATTCAGTGGTTAATAAATTAACTAATAAACTAATTGTCTTTTGGGTTTATAGAGTTCTGTGTACTTTTGGCAAAACAAATTATCTTTTAGGAAGAATTTAGTCAACTCACTAAAGGATTTAGATCTTTTAAAAGAAAGCACACCTCCGAGGAGAGGTGTCTAAAAATTTGAATAAGGCTAAATTCTAAAATCTGTACCTTGCCTGTGAAATGTAATTTTCATTCCCTGCTCAACTCTGGGCAAAAAGGCTATCTTTTTGGAACCTTAATATTGGAAACAAAAGTGATTGTTTGGAACAGCTGTGCAAATTCTAGAATTAATTATTTTAGATGATTGTAAGTGAACTACACGTAATTCTCTAAAAATTGCTGTGAGTTTATAACTTCCAAATGTACTCTTTGGACAGATGTTTTACCTGTATGGCCCCTGTCTAATTTTCCCACAGTAGGGTCATGTATTAGAATTCAGATAGCTTATTACATCAGTGTACATGTAACTAGTTATCATGCATTAACTTTTGTTTCATGCTTCACAACCTCTGAAATATCAATACAGAGGCAGTATTTTCTAGCCAGCCCCTTATAGCACTTTGGATATTATTTACTACTTTGTTGAATAAACAGATATTTTAAACTATATTTATGTTGCACATGATGTTGTATGAACTGCAAGAGAATTTTCGGCTTCAGAATCTAAGATGGTGATTCCCAAAATTTACTGGGTTTGACTACCACTTGTTTCAGGTTTGCAACTACAAGTACAAGTTTAGGCCATTTATTTTTCTGTCAAGGTCTATATTCCTCTTCTCTCTCCACCTTCTTTACCCCTTCTCCCTGCACCCCTGACCCCAGGGTTTTGGAACCAAGATTTGAGCAGTAGAAGTACAGTTTCACATTAAAAAATTTCCCATCCTTTTTGCTAGTACTTGGAAAGATTAATCAAAATTTGAAAAGGAAAAACTCAGAAAATAATTGGGATTAAATAAAATAACCTTTGGTCTTTTGGTAATTGGACTGTTAATCTGAAGGTTACATTTGTGAGTGAATATTCGTGTTTTTGCATATATTCAAAATGTTAATGAAAATGAAAGATGGGTTGATATGATATTAGTAATATAGGATACAGAGGTTTTAGAGAGATGTCAAGATGAGTATTAAGGAAAATTAAATGTTATGATTAAATGTGACATTTGAATATATTTAGATGAAGGCATCATTAAGACAGTCAAATAACCTTAATTTTGGTCTTTTTTAGTACAATTCACTAGCACCATAATTACAGTTGTGGTATTTCAATATTTCTGCAGATTAGATTAAAATGATTTAAAAAGAATTCTTTGTTTCCTTTTCTACATCTTTCTTACCTATTTTGGCAGATATTTCCTGTAAGATATTTTACTACTTTTCTGTATCTACTGTAGAGATGCTTTTGAGGCTCACAGCCTTGTTTTGCTCAGACATGCTCCTGTTGTTTCGAAAGGTTTAGAAAAAAAATTATATGCCAGGCCTGCAAAGTGCTTTATAAGAATTAGATTATTTCATTAATGAAGTTGCCCATAATAGAGAATTTATTTTAAGTTATAACTGTCTGTCATAAATACATATTTTAGGAGCATCATTCCTTAAAGCATTATTGAAGGTTATATGTCGTTGTATAAACGGTTTGTATTCTAATGCAGGTTATGGTTATTAGTTCATAGAAATAGTTTATAGACATTAGTTTAGAATTAGAAATAGATTATAGAAATAATTTATAGAAATAATTTCTTTTGAATGTAAGGTAATTTTACAGTAAATATAAGTACTTTGGTTAATCTAAAAGTTTTAACAACCAGTTCAGTTAGAAAATAAAGTAATGTTTTAAAGACATCAGCATTTAAATCAAATTTTAAATGCTTAATTGAGGTCCCTCTAGATTATTCCTAAAATAATTTAATTTATAAGAAAACAATTTAGAAAATAGTAAAGGAGACAGTCTACTGCTTGCAGGATTGTAGAAGATATTGCAGAGAAATACTGAATTTTTCATCTGTAAGATTTCAAAGCATTTGTTCTGAGTCCTTAAATATTTGTGAATAAAGCATGTGCCAGTTTTTAATTAGTGTTACTTTAAACAGTGAAGAAGATTTAAAAGCAGTAGGATAATATTAGTCAGCAATTGTAAGAAAATGAGAGGCAGTATTAATGTACGTTCTGCCCACTGTCTGCATCTTAATTATTTTGGGGTTCTCACAATAAAAACAGGTCCCAGGTAGTATAGAATCAGTGCTAAAAGTTAAGCAAAGTAGCTGTTGCTGAAGTGTCATGTTATGGAAGGTATTTTGCTAGATAAATGATATTTGTGAAATAAAATAGTATAACAGAACCTTCTTAACCACCTGATAATGAAATAATATAATTAAAGGTTTCAGAGTTAGGAAATATCAGAAGTAAGACTAACTATTACCTTATATTGCATCTCATCCCCTTGTATTTATGTATAATCTATAATTCTATATGTATGTAGTGTTTCCATGGAAATTCTTTCTCATTCATTTTATGGGATGGACAAAGTTCAAAGAGTAAGTGCTAATTAATGTTTTTTTTTTTTTCTTTTCATCACTCTGTGCATGACCCCATTCCTTATTCATTAGCAAGTATTAAGTCATGCTCTAAAGACAGAATTCTTATTTTGCCCTACTTTTTTTCTATAACAATTTTCTTTATGGTGCCCAAAAGCTTCACAATCCTTAACTAATTTATTTTTATAGTATTATGGAAGGTGATATCCCCATTTTCATCCTTACTCTCATAGTAAGTGACAAAGTATGAGTGGTGGGATTTTAAGTCTGTAGTATCCACTAATGCTAAATATTCCATCTGGAACAGTGAATATTTACAAACGGGTATCAGGATGTAAGCTCAGTATGTTCAAGCACAGCTCCTTTGGCTTCAGTTGCAGATAGAAGCTCTGAGCATTTCTGCACATTAGATTGCACAGTCTAATTCAAATCTCCCTTGTTTATGGAAAGATACCAGTGTCAGTGTCTGACTAGTGAAAGTATAGTAACAAAAAATTCAGTACTTGCTGCAGTACAGAAACTGTTTTAAACTGCTTGTGTGATAACTAAGGTAACCAGTTCTTCCAAGAAATTGAATTTATATTTATCAGTTTTCAATATGTGGTTTTATGTATGTATATTTTTAATGGAATTTTTCAAATTAATATCTAAATGTAGACTAATGAAGAGACTTGAGCTTTTTCAGTGCTTGATGTAGGTGACATGACATACATATATCAGTCATAGATGAGTCATTTGACTTGGAAAAAATTAACCCGACATCGGAAAAGAAACAGTCACTGAACTGCTTAATACTCCTTGATCTTTGTTTTGAAGTTTTGCTTTGATGTATATTCAGGCCTGTGAGAAATGTTGCCAGCTTATGTTTGTACTAGCTTTTACTGTAATTTGCACCACACATTGAATCATAGACTTATTTAGGGTGGGAGGAAGGTCCTCTTGTCCAACCTCTTGCTCATAGCAGGTCCAGTTAGATCAGACTCTGCAGGTCTTGCCCCATCAAGTTTTAAATATTTCTAAGGATTGAAATTCTGCAATCTTCCAGTATTTGACCGCTCTCATGGTATATTTTTTTTTCCTTATACCTAGTCAGAATTTCCTCTGTTGCATTTTATATCTGTAGTCCCTTGTCTTAAACTCTGTAAACCTCTGAGAAGAGTCTGACTGTGTCTTCTCTATCTCCTCCCATTAAAGAGGGCAGTAAGGTCTTTGCCGGTCTTCTGTTCTTAAGGGTGGGGAAAAGAGTTCTCATTCTTTCCTCAACCATCATGCACTTTGGGCACCTAACCATACTGTACTTGCCCCAGTATATCAATGTTTTCCTTGGACTGGGGAGCCCAATGCTGCACCCAGTACTCAAGGTGTGGTCTCACAAGTGCTGAGTGGAGGGGAATAATCACATCCTTCCATCTCCTGGCCGCAGTCTTGCTGCTACAGTCCATTGTGTGGCTGAACATCTTTGCCACAAGGGTGCACTGCTAATTCAACTTGTTGTCCACCAAGATCAGTTTTTGGGCCTGCTAGTGCAGGAAAGAGATTCTGACATGCTGGAGAAGCCACTGAAGGGCTGCCAAGTTGGTTAGGGGTAGGAGTGCATGCATCTTCAGACTGGAGAAAGGAAGGCTGAGCATCTGGTTGCTGTCTTTCATTTAAAGGCATTTACAGAGAAGACAGAGCCACACTTTCCTTAAAGACACACAATGAAAGGGCAAATGGAAACAGCCACCAGCTATAACAGGGAAAGCCTTAACTGGACATAAGGAGAAGATTCCTCACCATGAGAGTGTTAGTGATTGGAACAAACTACCCGGAGACTGACAGGACTGGGCCAGACATTGCTCTGAGGAGCCTGGTCCAAGGTGGAAGGTAATCAAACAGCCTTGGACTAGATGACTTCCAGGAGTCCCTACCAACTTCAATCCATCTATGATTCCTTATTATGACGTTTCTCAGGCTAAAATTCCCCCAGTTATGATAGTTCATTATCTTTACGATATCTTCCTTCTCCAGTGTACCTCTGGTGGAGAAGTCTATGAAAATCATAGAATCACAGAATCATAGAATCATTAAGGTTGGAAAAGACCTCTAAGATCATCAAGTCCAACCGTCAACCCAACACCACCATGCCCACTAAACCATGTCCCCAGGCGTCTCATCTACACGTCTTTTAAATACTTCCAGGGATGGTGACTCCACCACTTCCCTGGGCAGCCTCTTCCAATGTTTAACCACTCTTTCAGTAAAGACATTTTTCCTCACATCCAATCTAAACCTCCCCTGGCACAACTTGAGGCCATTTCCTCTCGTCCTATCGCTAGTTACTTGGGAGAAGAGACCGACACCCACCTTGCTACAACCTCCTTTCAGGGAGTTGTAGAGAGCCATGAGGTCTCCCCTCAGCCTTCTTTTCTCCAGGCTAAACAACCCCAGTTCCCTCAGCCGCTCCTCATAAGACTTGTTCTCCAGACCCCTCACCAGCCTCGTTGCCCTTCTCTGGACACGCTCCAGCACCTCAACGTCCTTCTTGTAGTGAGGGGCCCAAAACTGAACACAGTACTCGAGGTGCGGCCTCACCAGTGCCGAGTACAGGGGCACGATCACTTCCCTCCTCCTGCTGGCCACACTATTTCTGATACAGGCCAGGATGCCATTGGCCTTCTTGGCCGCCTGGGCACACTGCCGGCTCATGTTCAGCCGGCTGTCAACCAGCACCCCCAGGTCCTTTTCCGCCAGGCAGCTTTCCAGCCACTCTTCCCCAAGCCTGTAGCGCTGCATGGGGTTGTTGTGGCCGAAATGCAGGACCCGGCACTTGTCCTTGTTGAACCTCATACAGTTGGCCTCGGCCCATCGATCCAGCCTGTCCAGGTCCCTCTGCAGAGCCTTCCTACCCTCGAGCAGATCAACACTCCCGCCCAACTTGGTGTTGTCTGCAAACTTGCTGAGGGTGCACTCAATCCCCTCATCCAGATCATCGATAAAGATATTGAACAAGACTGGCCCCAAAACTGAGCCCTGGGGAACACCGCTCATGACTGGCCGCCAACTGGATTTAGTGTCAAAATTATCTGACGTATCTTTTTATATGATGAAAAATATTGCTGTCCTTTCATGCACAACAGCAAGGTACTGTAGATTTTTTTTTTTATTTATTTTATTGCTTCATTGTGGTTTTTATTAATTGTTCTTTCTTTTTTCTTTCTGGCAAATATGATAGTTCAACTTGTAACTGATTTAAGTTGGATTACTGGAATAGTGGTCCAGCAAGCTCAGACATTTTTGTGAGTGTGTCTGTGTTTTGAGAGACTAGTAGTAGCAGAATACTACTACTAGCTTGAGAGTGACTGCTTCAGGAATATTGTAACTTTTGGGTAAGGTAGGTGAATCTTATCACAGGGAACAGCATCATAAGAAAAGAAAATATATGAATAAAGTATGCCCAATACTAGGATGCAGCTGGAAGGAAATGTAGTATCTAAAATTAAGATAATCTGCTTTTTAGGAAGTTTACTTTAAAAGATAGTACAGCCTCTGTATTATCGCTAAAATAAAAGCTGAAATGTATATATTTGCCATTTTCACATTAAGGTACTTACATACTTAGCATTGTATTTAATGTTCAAATAAGTTTGGGTTTTGTATGTATGGTATTTAGAGTTGCTATTTGAGGATGAAGTTGCTTGCGCACACTAAATGCTTGGTTTGCCATTAAAATGAGTCAATTCTTTGGACATATCTGAATTGGACTTGGGATAACTCTGCCATTCCAGAAATTTCTTTCTCACGCATACTCATGAGATTTCTCATGCTTAAACATGGTTCCCTCACCACCCCTTCACGGAAATTTTTTGAACTCTAGATTAGTTTTTTAGATCATGGATGGGTTTTTAGATCATTGATGGTAATATTTATTCTTTATTTTCAACAATGTATTGGTTTTATTCTTTGTAGCATGCTGTTATAACTATTTTAGTAGTTTACTATGTATACACAAGATGCAATGAGAATCTCATCCACGAAGTCTGTGTAAGGGTTTACCTGCTACAAGTGGTTTGCACATTGACTGAGGCGGCTGAAATGTTACAAGATTTTTGCCATTTATTGCCTGAGATTTCTTATGAGTTCAATGACGAGATATCAAAATTCTACAGACCTACAGTGCATGGATTTAGCAAACTTGGAAGACAAGCAATCAGGCTTTACCTGCAATTGTCAAAGAAAATAGAATTTGTAAGTTAATGATTTTCAGTGTATGGACAGTATTTCTACTTAATTGTTATTTGTGTATTTTTTTAAGGTATATAATAAACCAAGAACTCTATGCATTTGAATGTCAAACATAAATAGTAATCTAAATAGTAATATAATAGCCTAAATCCAAATTTATGCCACTCTGACTTGGTCTAATTTGCATCAGGTCTCAAAATACCTGTCTAATTTGTGCTCTTTTAGATTTAAAAAAAACAACAACAGCGATTTCCTGAGTGTAGCATCTCAGTTCTTGAATACTTCATCTTAGACAATTAATGGAACAGCAATAATGGTCTAATTTATTCAGAATTCTGTTTTGTTGTGAACCTTATGCTTTCATTTACTAAGGTAACACCCTTCACAAATTCATCACTGATTCCCGATATTTATTCCTTCTCTTGTGTAAAGAACTGTTTCGGTTTTGTTAATATTATTTTTACTCCTTTATTAAATTTAGGCTTAAGGGAGTAAGTTGGTTTTGTCACAGTATTTTCTGCTTGGTTTTGAAATTCATAATGCATTTTAGTTGCTTTCCTACTATAGTTTTCTCCACATCTTACAGTGCTTTGGTCTGACTTCTTGATGTTTTGTTTATATGATTGCAGCCCTGTTCATTATATATTCATTATATTTCACACTTCGTAACTGCTGAGCATTGTGTCCACTGTCCATCTTGCAGTTTGTAGAGGGTGGGATTTGTGGGATTTTTTGTTGGGTTTTCTTGTGTAGATTTTTTTTTTTTTTAAATTACTGTGATCTTTAGCTTGATTAGAACTTCAGATCAGTCTCTGAGAGAGAGAGTATACATTATATTGATTAATCATGAAAGGACTGCTTGCTTACAGCTTTTATGGTCTCTTTTGGTGTTTCTGTTGTCCATGTGTACAAGAATGCTGCAGTAACAATATTCTTTTTTTTTGGTCTAGGTGTAGGGCTTCCTGTTAGTAAGAGGCAGGAAAAAAAACAACCAACCAACCAAACAAACAAAAAAATAGAAAAGCAGAATAGACGAATTCTAATTTATCCACAGTTATAATAATGTCCATGGATTTTTTTTTCTTATTCCAAAGCCATAAATTATGTTTCATTTTACCCTAATCTTTACAGAAATTTGTATATAAATATTTAATAATTTGCAGTTATATAGAATTGCTACAGGTAAAACTATTGAAGGAATTTTGCTTCTGATTCATGAGACGGATCTTCTAAGATCTCAAATGTGGAACTAATGAAAAATGCTACATTAAAGTAAAGGAATAAAATAAGGAGTCGTGCTTGAATTGGAAGTTTTTTGTGACTGTCTAAATGCCTGAGAAAATTTACCTAAAAAGTGAAGATAATTTACTGTAATCTCAAAAAGAAAAAAGTGCAATTTAAATGCAAAACATACAGGGGAAAAAACCCCACTATTTAGCAATATTACTGAGACATGGCAATACTGCTTCCCATTTAATTAGAGTGACAGGGCAAAATATTAATGTAGGTAGCTTTCTATGAAAAAGTGTAAGTTGTTTGAAGCTAAGTTCACTTTTCTTGAAGAATCAGTATTAGCTGAGAAATAACTGGGTTAAAAAAGACTTTTATGGCTGAGTTGTTGAAATCTAGATAAAATATATGTGGAATGTATATATGTGGAATGTATGTATTAGTATCTATATAGCATATAAAATATATATAGGTAACAGTACAATATAGGTAATCATTGGGTAGAAATTGTCAAAACTATAGGCATTTTTTTTTCCTTTATGAAAGAAAATAAACTCTGGGATGTCTGAATACCATAATAGAGCTGCTGTTAGCTTAACACAAAGCCTGTGACCTGTTCTCATAAGGGCAGCCCTGTATTTTACTGGGTTATAAGAATACAGTTGCTACTACACTATTTTCTACTAATGTTTCAAATGGTGAAAAAAGTAGTCCTACTCCTATATATTTTCTCTGTGTTTTCTCTTATCAAGAAATAGTTATGTTTCCAGTTAAGGGCTGAATGATATTTCTGTCCATTTCTTTGTCAGTTGAGGCATTTTAAACCTGTATTATTCTTCTGTAAACTTATGACGAAAAGACAGAGCTTTGGTCACAGAAATAACACTGTGTCTTACCAAATGCCGAGAGTTAAAGCAGGAAAAGACCGTGAACTAGAAAATCATTTCTAATTAGAGAGTCAAAAAGTCCAAAATACAGTATAGAGAATCAAAACTGAAGGAGGTTTGGGATGATATTCCTAACTGGACTTTAGCTCAAACATTGTGTTTGTCTGGAAGAAGGCTATTGAACAGAATTTATAGGAGCTTTGAGCAACTAATATTTATAATTATAAAACGGATTAGAGCAGCACTTTCCTAAGTCTTTTTTTATGTTTGGAATATCACTGAAACTTGTAGATATTTTTCTTTCAGGTTCTTTGCTGCATTTCAGGTGAATTCTAACAAGTTTATCTTCTGAAGTTTTACTTACAACTCCTACTGTGTAATGGATACACATGCTGATCCCTATTGGTTAACTACTAGCATTTCTGTTACTCTTGTTTTTAAAGCCTTTTAAATACGTGTCTAGTCATTAGCAATCTTTTAACAAAATACCCTGAGGAAAAATATGTCAACATATCGTTAACATTTTCTTTCATATGTTAACAGACAAAAGCCAAGATGCCACTTTCACATTTTATAAAATCAAACTCATTTTTACAAGCATTCACAATATCAATTATTATGCCAATGAGACAAACATTTGGGGCAATAGATAAGAAAAGTGTTTCAGAAGTGGAGATGTTTCCTGAAGGACACTAGTATCTCCTTTTTGGGGAAGACAAAAATTTTCAAAGAATGTTAAATTAATTCTCTCTGTCCTTTTCAACACAGAATTTTTCTCTCTTAAAGTAATAAGAGGAGACAGGTTGACAACTGATATATTTCAAATGAGGTTTTAGATAAATAAATGAAATAAAAGACTAAATCAGCCAAATAAAAGACTGAATCAGAAAGACACTTGCAAGAGTGTGTGTGTCTCTCTCTATACACACACACGTATGTATAAAACTTCTGAAAATTATAAATGAATGAATGAATTAATTAATTGAATGCAGGATGAGAATTAGGAATGTCACTGTCTCACAAATTAGTTCCCACATCGCTGTTTAGGAAGGTCCAGGGGAAAAGATTTATTTGGACCATGATAATAGCAAAACACTGGGGTTAGAGGATCTCTAAAACACTGATTGTTGTGCAGTTGCTGCTCTACACTTCACACAGTGGTCATGCCTTATGTCTGACTTTGATTCAGCTTGCCTTTAAAATTCCTCTTAAGTGACTGACATTTTTCATCTGTATGTCCAAATTAAATAGCAAATGAAGTAAGAGTGTCTACTAAAAATCAGATGTAATGTAAAGGGTAGTAGATGTACATATGTACATGAAGAAGGCATCTGTAATATTCTTTGAAATACAGACCTGGTGGGTAGAATTTATTTAGTTAACTTTAAATGTCTAAAATGCAGATGTAGAATTGAGCTAGTGAGCTCCCGAATCACTTGAATTCAGTAAAGGGAAATGGGAAGTTCTAGAATCATAGAATATTAGAATCATTTAGGTTGGAAAAGACCCTTAAGATCATCAACCTAACACTGCCAAGTCCACCACTAAACCATGTCTACATGGTTCATCTGAATAGTTTCACGTATCTACTATAGATGAGGTGAAATCTATATCCTCTTTAATAACTTGACTTTCTTTCACTTACTGTAAGGATAGCTTAGAGTAACTCAGATGTACATGTTCATACTGTAGGTTGAGTTTCATCAAACTAAATGTAATGATATCTCTCACTACAAGGAAAATAACTTCAGGCAGTAATAACAGAAGTTAAAACTCCATGGTGAAAGTGTCATTATAGAGAAAAACGTATCTGTTCAACAAGATTGGTTCCTATTATAATCATGTGAATGATGGCTAAAAGATAAACAGCTTAAGGTGGATAAAACTTAGGTCAAAACCAATTAACAGTTCAGAGGGCTGGAACACTTCTCCTAAGAAGAAAGGCTGAGAGAGTTGGAGTTGTTCAGCCTGGAGAAGAGAAGGCTCTGGGGAGACCTCATTGCAGCTTTTCAATAATAAAGGGGGCTTTTAAGAAAGATGGAGAGAGACTTTTTACCAGGCCCCGTAGTGATAGGACAAGGGGTAATGGTTTTGAACTAAAAGAGGGTAGATTTAGACTAGATATAAGGAAGAAATTTTTTACAGTAAAGGTGCTGAGATACTGGAACAGGTTCCCTAGAGAAGCTGTGGATGCCCCATCATTGGAAGTGTTCAGCGCCAGGTTGGATGGGGCTTTGAGCAACCTGACCTAGTGAAAGATGTCCCAGCCTATGGCAGGGTGAGTTGGACTAGGTGATCTTTAAAGGCCCGTTCCAACCCAAACCGTTCTATGATTTTATGTTGCACTTTGTAGTGGTCTTTCTATTGGAGGCACCTGGTAATGCCTAAAGGGTCTCTTATTTGGGTTAAAAGCTGGAATCCCTCTTTTTGGCACAGGATATAATTCATCACTTTAGTATTACTCCAGCCAGAAGAGAATCTTAAGATCAGAGTTTATCTGCTATCATCAGCAGAAAGAGATTGAAGTATAATTCTTACAAATCATCACGTACTGGAGTATTTTTAATTATAACCAGGTGAACGAAATGGAAACCATTCTAAAGGACATGGACAGGCTTCGTCAGTTTTATATAATACAAATGTGTAATTTTTTTGTGCTTGTACTTGAAATCTTAAGCTTATTATTGAAATAGTAGCCAGTCATTGACATAGATCAATGAGAAGACGGTATTGGTTCACTGTTGCTGCTATTGTGGTTTTTTGCTTTGTTTTTGTTTAAAAAAGTGGAGTGGGAAGGGAGAGAGAGGTTCTATTTTCTACTTTGTTTTGACTGGAATACTAGTTGGTCACCAAAAATGAGCTTATGCTGGATTTTTTCTTTTCCTCCCTTAGGCATGCCCTGTACTGTTTCCTCTAAAGTGACTATTGCTGAGATTGAAAAAGTTACCCATATCAGTCATAAAAGACCTCCCAAGCAATAACAGAATGAGGAAAGATTAAGCACAACCTTGACTCCATTGCTCAACACTTCATCTTTCTACTTAGCAAAACATGAACTGAATAGACGAGCAAAGATCCCGCAGTAATTTAGAAGTAGAGCACTGGTTGAATTCTTTGCCAAATATGCCAAACCTTTAGCTTTTCTATAATGCCCTGTGATTGATATTAGATCCTTTTGTGCATTATCTGCCAGTTGGAATGAGGTCTGGCATCCAAAAAGTGGTGGTTTTGACGTTAGTGCAGCTTCAGAGAAATTAGATTTTCTGTAAAGATTTAGCAGCACTGGAGATAAATACAAAGGGTAATAAGCAGTGTAATGATCTTTGAATCTGCAGCTTCATCCTATCCAGTATCCCAGAAGGCTAATGTAATTTCACAGGAAAAGGTACTAAGATGTATCACTTATCTTTCTTTTCCATGCCTATGCTATCAACTCAGATATAATACATTAACATTTGAATGAAAAAAATTTGTGAATCAAGAAATAGATAGAGGCATACATTTGAAGGCAGAAAGAAAGGAAGGGAAGGGGAAATATAAGCATGTTGATGCAGAGTTTTGTTACGAATTCTGACACGTATTTAATGTATTAAAATCTCTGCTTTGAAGTATGAATAAAAAGCACATATTCTGTCACTGATGTTATCATATTGGTTTTGATAGCCTTTTATTTATGCGGTACTAATGTGAAGACTTTTCTGTAAAGTAATTGTGGAATTCTGAGTACATCAAGGTATTTCAATACAAAATGTAAAAGGAAAAAAGCCTCAATGGTTTTAAAAGCTGTGAATAGATTACAACACAGGTATGAATTAATTGAAATGTAAATTTTTATTATGATAAAAATGAGTTCAAAGTAGCATCAGTTCTTCTCATTCTCTTTATTCTACCAATTTTGCTGGCTATGTTTAGTTTTTTTAAAGAAATCTGTAGAGATTTTATCTGGCTAAAATATCATAATTAACAAAATTTCCTCATTATTTTGTATTTTCAGGTAACATGCAGTTGGAATGGGAGTGAATACATTTCAGGCAAAAAAATCTTTATTACCCCATCTGGGCAGTCTTACGTAACTGAAAGTCTAATATCAATATGCAGAAATACCTATTTTCTCAACCACCTCTCTGATCCAGAATCTGTTTCTGTGGTTTCACAGTTACTGTTATTCATATTCGGTGTTTCTTTCACTGTCTACTCACTTTATGATTTTTATTTTTTTTACCCCAAGAGGCCAAGAAAAACAAAATCCTTATTTCTGGCCCTAATAGAAGACATCAGAACAGCATAATCTTACTACTTTTTTTCTTGAGTATTGTTTATAGATTCCTGTTTCAAATTGTGTTCTGGATTGTTTGAACTTTCAGTCTTCCAGTAAGCACTGTGTGAATGAAACCCAGAAAGTATTGCTTGTTCTGAGGTGTCATGGATGGAAGTGAGACTACACTTCACTTGTAAGAGAGGAGCAACAATACACTTTATTGATAGAAAACAGCGAGTTAGAGTTCAGTGGTAAATGCGACAGTGATTTAACAAGATTCAATGGCAAGGTACACTCGATTATTTACTGCATAGAGGACAGGGTCAGACAAAACTGTCAGGGAGACCCTCCCGTTGAGTCATGAGGTTCAGAAAGGACCCCCTTGCTTTCTAAACTCCTTCTTAGAGAGGAGTCTAGGTCCAGCTGGATCCAGATCTAGTCCCAGACTTGGTCAACGGTTTATGTCTAAAGGATTATATATGCACAATTAATCCTTTATATCACTTAGCTAAGATTTCAAAGTTTAGCATGCTATTAGTCACTTACCGAGGATCTGTTGCAGCAAGGAATCTCTCAACCTCGAGGAGTAACCTTGAGAGGCATCCCTACTCAAGGTGTGCAGCCCACTGCCATGCAGGAGAACTCAAAGGGCTCTTGGGCTGCTCACTATTTATAGGGGTAAGATGATTGACTTATAGTCATATTTGCATACTGATAACTGTGGTTAGGTGGGCGTATTTCTCACAATAACCAAGGGCTATTGTGTTGTTATCTGGCTCCCAAATCCACTTTGAATGGACGCAGCTGTCACTATCAGTATCCATTAACGACCACCCCTGGTAGTTATCGCTTGAGCAGGGTTACAGGAAATAAAGGTCAGGTTGGATGGGGGAGTACACCGTCACATGAGGTTGCAAAAATCATAAAACCCTTAAGGTTTCTTTGGCATAAATTCTACCTTGCATCCATAATTTTATATGAGCTCTCAGAAACAGGTAAATTCTAGGAAAATGTTAGCTTGAATTTGGGCTGTGCAAGTTCTGCCCACCTGTATCCTAAAATTTATTTTCTTTATAGAACTAATTTTGAGAAAGCGCTGAGAATCTGTAGCTTCTTGGTGAGTATTAGAAATATTCAGTATCTCAGAGTTATTTGCTTCTGATCTAATGAAAATACATTGATAAAAGAAGTCTTTAAAATTGTGAAACAAATTTATAAAGTATCATCACTCGGAAGAAGGTAACTGAATGAATTCAGTTCTGCTTGTTAGGTAGATTTTTATTTCCATTTTAACGTGAAGCTAGGCAAAAAAGATAAACCACTTTGATTTACAAACTTAAAAGGAAATGAAGTATTTTAAGTAGTAAATTTGTTTTTACATAATGGAAGTATGAGCATTCGTGTCATGCTTTGATACTAGCCACTTTGATGGCCTCTGTGTATTCCAGTTATTTTTCTGCTGGTGAAATGGGAGTTCTGTCATAAGCATTTTTCTTTCATTTATGGAATTATGTATACTGAAGCCTAATTTAGCTGAGGAGAATAATAATAATAATAATTATTATTATTAATATTATCATTTACTTGGAGACTCTTTGGAAGCTAAAGACCAAAGAGGTCTATGTCAGTATTTAAAGTAAGCAAGCATTTAGTTAAGCCTAGTTGCTTTGATGTATGTAAAATACAGTCAGTACTTATAGACTGTGACATTTTAAGTCAGATTGTATTTTCAGAATAAGAAATATTCAGAATCTTTCAGAATAAGGTCTATGAATTGTAGGATATGAGATCAATGAGAAACTGCAATGATTTCTGTTGTCTTTGGGTTAGGCTACCTAACTCTTGGAAATCAATGGATCTGCTCCAGTTGCATTTCTGAGTAGTTGAAAGCTATATCTGGACTTAGATCTACATAAACTTTGCATAAACGTAAACCTTTAACTTAGGAATTTTCCAGTTATGATCATTAATGAATTGCAAAAATGCCTTCAGGAGAAAGATGTCCTTCATTATTGGAGAGAGAGTCAGACGACATCTATTTAGCTAAAGCACCACCTGTCTTAGAGGCAAGACTGTTACTTTTCAAGTACTATTGTATGTGTCTAAGACCCTTGAACTCATTATCTAGTAACTAACTGTAACAGAGTGAGGCTGTTAATTGATTTTTTAAATTATAGTTTAAGTAAAATTAAATGAATTGTGTACATGGCAATCTGTGAAACTTCAACTTTTTGAAGCAATAACTGATTCTTATTAATTAATTATAGTAGGTTTTTTTGTCAGTCCATGAACTGACATGGGCTGACATGGAGTTCATAATTTTCTTTGATTCATTTTCATACAGGTACAGTCCTATGAATAATAGAAAATATATAACAAAAATAATCCTCTACAGAAGTTGCTTTCCACCTACCATATTTTTGTTGTTTTTCTAGATTGATAGGTCCATATTTACTTATTCTTGTAATTACACAAATAACTTTGTGTGTTATTTATAAATTATTTGGATTAAAATGTTTGTTTAGCATGTATTACAGAATTGCTGAGGCCCATTGGATTGCTTAGGAATGTGTCAATATAAATAAGTGTCTTTTAAGTAAAACTTACAGAAGTTAATGAGTTGAACTGCCCTACCTTAAGAAATGTTCTCTGCCCTGAATTCATTGATGTCTTTCACAGGCCCCAGTTTCAAGACAATGAATTTTAGAAATGCTACAGGTTATTTTATTTAATAAAACATAGTGTTGAACCTGAGAGAATAATTTTTGTCTTAGATATGCTTCTTAAATAGCAACTAGTCAGCTCTAGCTTAAATATTTTGGAAAGCAGAGTATTCTATCTGGTATGGAAACTAAGTGTTTGGTTCATGAACTGGTAGATTTTAACTTATCTATTGTTTTAAAATATAGCTTTAATTTCAAATTCATATCCTAATAAATGTATTTGCAAATTAATCCTAATTTGGAAATAAAGATACTCATTACACAAGCCATATACTAGGTTTATTGTTTTAAAAAAGTTTGCTCCTAGCAATTACTTTTCTAATTCAGTGTTCTTGGAAGCATTTAACCATCTTTCCTAACACAGGAGAATATTTTTGTACTATTTGTTAAATGGATTATACCTTTAGTTTGGTAAGCACAGAACATTTAAGAACGCAGAAGAAATGAGATGTAATACTGTGTTTGTCGATGTCATTATCCAAACAGCTGTTGAGCAAGACTCTTCTACCTATTTTTGTAGGTGCACTACAAAGATAAACTGTTTTTAATCTATCGATGACTGAGTGAATTAAAAGAAGTATTTCAGCATACCCTATACATTATTGAGGGTTGACCATGTAAATTGACTTTTATCAATATCATAATTCAAACAAAGACACAATCATCATCATTGTCATGCAAACAATAACAACTATCTAGACAATATTTCTTTTACTGGGTTGTTTACTATATTATTATAATGTGAGATGGAAGATTTGGTATCTATCTTGCTACTTTTTCACTGGACAGTGATGGTTTTCATTGGGCAGGGATCATGTCCAAGTACTATATGAAGTTATATTTCACAGTTGTTCATTTTAGCCACTTGGTACATTTTAAAGGGTGTGGGTTTGTTAATAGTAATGTAACTTATTGATAGCTAGGAATCCTTGATTATCCTTGTACTTAGGCTTTGTTTGTATGTTTTCATGTTGGTGTTCTGAAAATAAAAAAGGTACTGTGACTCTCCTTAGATTTGAGGGCCAGAAACCAAAATACTCTTCCTGCCATTCAGTTAGACTGATTCATTGGCTACAACATAAACCATGGCTCTCAAGCAAGACCCTCTGCATGAACTGCCATAATATTCAAAGAGGGGGTTGTTGGTCCTTACTTAATTCATTGTAGCTGAAACCAAACACGCAACTATAAAATTACCAAAAGAAATTATTTCATTCTTAGAATTTCAGCACTTGGGAATTACCATGTTTCCTTTAACTATGAGCATTAATGTCACATCTCTGCATATGAAAACAATGACTTAATACTGCTGCTTTGAAATTTTTGCTTTTGGGACTATGAAACCCTTAGAGCTTTCTACAAGCTGCTGAACTATAGTGTTTCTCTGAAGATGTTTTGCATCATTTCGTGGAATATAAAATGTGTATCTAGTACATGTTCTCTAGAGTAGTTACCTCTGTTTTGGCATAGGATACTGGTTTTTGTCACTGATGAATGACAGTTTATGTAGGATCTCCTTTTTGTAGCAGTTGTAAAATATAAGGTCTCTGTTTGCATAGGCAACAAATTTCAGGGAAAAGGGGAGTGAATGTCAGGTCATGTAACAAAGAGATGATTGCAAAATGTGAAGATTTTTTTCTTTCTGTTAATTCTCTTTTGCTAAATGATGTATGCTAGCAAGTACTTTAAGGATAAAATTTCCTTAGACTGGGTCTCTTTTCTTCTGAGGGAGACTTAGAAACTATATGAATTAGGTGATCTATTGGTAATTGATTTGCAGGTATTCAGTACACCTTGGTTGTACATACAGTTACTTGCATTCTGTTTGTTTTTAATTGTCTTTTTTTTTTTTTGGTGGTCTAAGGAACATTGTGGAATTAGGGGCTATCAGATTGCTTAAGGTATCAGCTGAAGTTTTAGTAATCTCTGAACGTAAGTATGGGTGGCCAGATTACTGGGCTTTGCATGCCACGGTTCTTTTTTCTCATTTTGCTCAAGGTATGTATTTGCTCCCTCTCTTCTAGAATTGCTTTCACAGGCAAAATTAAAAGTTTCTCCTATTGCTTTGAAAGGATTGTATTACAATTTGGAAATCTAATTTTGTGATTAAATCATTGAGAAACCAAAGTATAGACTTCAGTTGAAGAAACTTAAGTGCATCTGGGAGTTTGTGAAGATGCTGTTTAATTCTACTTTTTCATTGTATGCTTTTCTCATGTTTTTGGTTTGCCTACAATATTTATATCAAAATCACTATTAATCTTAGGATAATCGAGTTAAGCCTCTTTTAGTACTGACTGGTATCCCAGAGAGGATCGATAATTACGGATTAGATTTTGTATACTTTTTAAAAATGCTGCATAAAAAAAGACCTGTGGGGATTTTGAACCAGCTATCACTTAGTAGGCAGCTGGAACCATTGAGTAAGAATGTAAAACAATTTAAGTGAAGAAAAAAAAACATCCTAATGTTCCTGAACTGTTCGCATTTATTTTCAAGTCTCCATTTATCTTTTTTTTTTTTCTTAAAGGCATTTCTTGATTTTTTTTTTTCTTCCTCCTGCTACCTTTCTTAATCATGTGCTAACTGCTGAGCAAATTCTGAAATAATCTTTGTAAATACAAGAGAGACTCTGACCAGTAGACACTGATGATTCTACAGAGAACCTACACAATTGTGCTGCAGAAATTATTTTTGTAATATATCAAAAAACCCAGAATAAAATTTCTTGGGTCTATTCACTTCCAACCCCTCTTCTCTAACTTACATCTTTCTTAGTCTTGAAGCTGCAGAAGGATAATCGTCCTTTATTAATGTTATGGTCCCTCTTAATCTTTTTAAACCTAGTCTGTCCAGGCTTCTCCTCTAGTCAGTGAAAAATAGATCCTTCATAGTGTTTAAGGTAAACATCTATTCTGAATCGCCTAGTATTTGTGATCCATGAAGGGACCCACCTGGTGGATGCCAAACACTGATTGGGGTAAGCAGCCACCTTGCCACACTGCAACAGAACCTACTTCAACTTTTACTAGTATATTTTACACCTGAAAACATGCTGTGGTATTTCTGGCAAATTAAAATGGTCCTTTTTAGTGCTAAAAATCGTATATAAGGAACATGATGGGGTGGATAAAATCTCTTGACAACATCTGACCATGCATAATATAATGAAGTGAAATTTCTGATAAGCAAAATAGTTTTCAAAATATTCAGCATAGGTATGCTGATCCTTCTCAATGTGTTCAGTGGTCCGAAACCTTTTGCGACAAAGGTAATTGAGGAGCTTGCTTGTTTGCAATATAACAAAGCAGTGACTCCTTGAATATTTTTAAATAGCCTTTCCAGTGAGGGAGGCTTACTCATTTGGGAGAGACTAGATGAGAATGCTAATAGGAAGACTGTTTTAGTAATGTTTAAAACAGTACCAGAAAGTAAGTATTCTTTCCAGGAGGAAAAAAGTAGTGAACTTAGGCTTACTATCATTTCCTAAGAGTTGACTGTGCTAATCGTTCATTCAATGGATATACTCAGCTGAGGTAATAACACACATGCCCCTGAATAGCAGTAGTGATAATGAAGGGAGCATAAATGGTAAGAAAGTGATAAGATTCACTGATAAGATGAGCAGTACCTACTCAGATAGGAAATATAACAACAGTGAAATTTGTCCAAAAATGAAATTTGTCTTTAAATTTTCTCCGGTTAAATCTGGGGGCTGAACGGTTAATAAGCCATCAAGAATGCAATCTTTATGGACTGCTGGATTTACCAGGAAGAGGCTGTAGACTATCTGAGGCAGCACTTCTTGTGCTTCTGTTGTTTGAACATCTAAGCAGGAGAAAGAATTGTGGATATGTGTTAAGGAATGAGGGTAAGAAAAGAAAAAACTATGAAATGAGAAAAAGAAGAGGAAGAGAAAAAAGAAAAAATAAAGGGCAGACAATGATAAAAACTAAGAAGAAAGACCATGTACATAAGACAACAAAACAGAAGGAAGCAAGGTAAGGAATTAAGAACTGCTGGATGAAATAAAAGACTTTATGTGCTTATGTGCCTGTATTTTGTTATTACTACAATAAATAGTAACTGCAGTCATGAAGAGGTTTGTTATTTTTCTAGGAGCTCTAGAATCTTTTAAGAGTCAGTCTTGGCGGTTTGTGTTGTATTTTGACAGGGATAGAATAAGGAGTTTTTATTTTAAACTTGACCTTCATTTTGTTGACTTGCTCTTTTGTCTTTTTGGTGATGTGCACTTTGTCTAAAATGATGGTTGTCTTCTGATTTTTTTTTTTTTTTTTTTGCTTAATGCAATCAAAGCTTTTAATTTATTTCCACATTTCTTGTATACAACGTTAGTACTGAAACCCCTTAGAAGTGTTACAAAAATCTCTATTGACTTAATTTTCCAGTCTCTGTAGGAGTCCAAGTTAAATCATACTTTCTTAAATCTATTTTCCTCTTTCCTTTTCTCCAATAATTAATATCACAATTCTTTTTGTCTCTTTGTGCTTTGTTTTGATTTTTTGTTACTCATGTTCTAACACTATATGAGAACAATGGAATGTAAGAGGAAAAAAACATTGAACTTTCTTTTAGATCTTGATTTTAATTTGAGTGCTCACGTATAAAGGATGTTTTGAATGTATTCTGATACTGTAGTAAATAGGAGTCACAGGCAATAGAATGATTTCTGCAATTGAACCCAGTACTCTTAGAGATTTCATTAGGTCTAATTATAACTAATTTATTTAAATTCCCATGAAAATAACTTAATAGGCTGGAAACCATTCTATGGTACCCAGTTAATTACTTTATAGTAAAAATGAGCAACTGGGGGCCTGCAAAGAAGAATAACAAACGAATGCATCAGTCACTGAGACTTTCTAAAATCATTAGTTTAAATCTTAGTTTGACTTGTCCACTTACAAATTGGTTCTTTTAGCATGTTTTGGAGCCTCATCTGTGCTATTTCCCCTCAGAAAGTGAGCTCATATAACAATCAAGGTTATCTGTGTTTAGCAAAGCCATACTGATAGTGTTCCTGGGAAGAGGTGGGATCAGATTCTGCAGAGTTTTTTTCATTCTCATCTTAGCAAAGTCAGTGAAGCTGCTGAACTTGGAACCTGCCAAAGTTATCTTTACTATTGCCACAACAACCATGCCCATCGATATGACTTTTCTGGAAAAAAAAAAATTGTAAAACATTTCTTTTTCAACAACATTGTTATGCTAGAGAAAGGTTAATAGGCCTATCGGTGTAACAGTTCCTTTATCATAGGGAGGAGTTGTTTCCTATTTGTTTAATGACATCCCCTGCCCCCCACCCCCCCCACCCAAAAAAAAAAAAAAAAAGAAAAGAATTGTAGTGACTTTTTCATACAGTGAAAGATACCTTTCTGGAGAGTCTTGAATGTGTTACTTAAAAGGTCTTTCAACCTTTCCATACTCTAAAGAACAATTAGTTATTTTTATGTGGTCTTCAGTTTTAACTATGTTGAAGAACATTGCATTTAACTTTTATTTTTTGCTTTCATTTGTTTGAGGAAATGGCTAGAATGAATTGTTCTCCCTGATTCTAGATACTTGCCACATAAATGAGCCTAAGACTGAGAAAAGATTATTTACAGGATGCTATGCAGACTTGGTCAGGAAAAATAGAAATAAAAGATAACTGTAGTCCACTGCACATTTCTTCCTTGTACAGTCTCTTTTCAGAACAAAACTCAGAACTAATACATATCTGTTCAGACTTTTGAATGTAGTGAGACTTTCTCAGCTGCACTTAGCCAAAAGCAAGGGTCTCAATCTACAAAGTACTAACTACTATCTTGTTGTTTCCTTTTGTCCAGATGACCCATGACTCTAATGACAAATATTTTTTGTAAAGCTTCTGGGCAGTATTCCTAAGAACACACCTCTGTGTCTGCTTTCTTTTTATAAAAACAAGAAGAAAAAACCCTTGAAAATATCCCCCAAAAAGATGCAAATATGACCAAATTTTTTTAGGAACCAGAAAAGAAAGAAGAAGGGCTGAAGTTCCTCACACTTCACACTTAGGAGAATGTTTCATATCTTTAGAGTACAGAAACTTGACATACAATGTTTGAACTGCTTTCAGATTGAGAATGATATTATTTGAAGACAAGGAAAATTCAAACTGGCAAATTTGGAGTTAAACTACCTGATAATGCAGCTAAAATTACAATACAGTTTCTTTTGAGCAAAGAGATTGAATAGATGGTGAGAACTAAGACTCTAATTTATGCTGTGCATTCTAATTCAAGACCTATTTTATTAAGTATAGTACGGTTGTGCAGATGAGAAGAGGAAGATGGGAATTGCATCTAAATTACTACGGTCAGATTCTATTGAATTCTGCCTGTCTGTATCTGAATAGGCAATAATATTTTTCAGCTTATGAAATGGGAAACGTTGTTACTTACTTTAGTTCACTTTACACTCCTTTAAAAAGAAATATGGGAATTGCCCTATGTCGGGACAGCAGCAGAACACCATGACTTTTTTTAATGTCAAATGCTATATCAGGGGCCAAATATGGCTGCAGTATCCAGCAGTACGTTGTTCAGACAGGCATTTCTTCTATCCTTTTTGCTTCATAATATTAGAAAGTAAGAAAGTTAACTGTGAGTTATCTAGTTTTGTAATCTTTCATTGCAGAAAAATGAAATGCACAACAATATCTGTTGTGATAATATGGAAGATTCCTTAATAAATGCTGAGTGATTATTTTTTGTCTTTTCATCTTTTTTGACATCACATGTTGACATGCATTCATTTATATAAATTAGTGAGGGTTTTGAGCTGCTAGAGATGAGTGGCCACAAGGCCAAGAGATGTCTTCTTAACAAATACGCTTTAAGCTTTTCAGGTGAAAGAATGTGCTCTGCACTCTCATTTTGAAGATTACACTTCATAAGTAAAAGGAGAAGTAGGTAGCATGCTTTCAGGATTTCTACAATTCCCTTTCCTTCTCCACTTTATTCTGCTGATAGAGGTGGATGTGTTTGCTGCCTCTAAAGCTGTCAATTTTGTCTGTGTGTGTGTACATGTGTGTGATTTTTAGCTTCCTGAAAAGACGTTAGGAATGCCCTTTTTCCAGGCCAGTTGTGGTCTGAGCTCAGGGCTCAGGGCTATTTCTTGGAAGGTTTGAATCCTGCTTTAGCATAGGAAGGAATCACACCCATCTTTCTCGAGTGAATGCTTTAGTCATAGTTCTCCTAAAACAAAGGACTTGACCCTTGTTTTGTTTTTGTACATCAAAGGATAAGGTTCTTAACTCTTGAGGAGTGTTTTACAAGGTGGATCCAGGACAGGCAAGGGCTCTACCAGCAGCCTAGCAAAAGACAATGTTTAAGGGGGGGGGGGGGGGGATCACTTTAATATTTCCTATCAGTTACTTAGATTTCTTAGCAGGAGCAAAACATCTTTTTTATTTAAAAACCAAACTAATAAAAGCATTTCAGTGTTGAACATATGCCCATAATACAAGTTTTTGGAGACCTAACAGCATGAAACCCTAAATGATTCTATGAGACATATCCATCACGTGCTCTTTAAATGGTCCTGTTATTTAATAAAGGCTTTTGTGTCCATTACACTGTGCTTTCATGCATATTGGAAGCACAATAGGGAGGACCTGTGGTACTTTGTAATACTCTGAATGTGTCTTCTAATAGCACATTTTCCCAGCAACACATTCCATAGTGATATCTTTATGCCAAGGACAACAGTTAAATTTATTGACCAGCTATGGCTGTTCCATAGGACTACTCCAGGCAAGGAGAGGCAGATACCCTGAAGAAGTAACAGATGTCATTGCAGGGATTCTGGGGAGAAAAGAAAGGGAAGTAAAATAGCAACTGCTATCTTGGATGTAATAAATGCCCTGTATGAACTGAAGTTCTAAGAGTGGCTGCTCTTTGGGTGGTTTTGGTTTGATTTTGGTTTGGGTTTTTTTGTCACATGTTAGCAATTCCATTAGTTCAGATGTCATATCATACCACTTGCAATGCTGTTCTGTCTGCAGTCTATTTTTGCTGATCTGAGATCTAAAAATAAAGCAACTGACATTTATTTGCTTTTCCTACTTGTATGATTTGTGTATCATAGGCTGGTGGTAGATGTTCTTTTGGGGTGACAGACATACTCTCTTCATGCTTCCTACTTGTGCTATCTTTCCTCTTCATGTTGTTTTCAGTTGCAGAGAGGCAGAGCATCATTTTCATGAAGTAATAGCACTTCCCCAGATCTCAGGCTGATTTCATCTCATCTGTCTTGTCATGTTTCTGAAAGTCCCCAGTGTCATCGATGTCGGTTTTTAACATCGCAGGCATTTTTTTCAGTTTTATGTTGAAGAAAATGTCAGTAGGTGAAAACCAGGTGCTTCACTGATGCTATTCCGTAATGTGAACTGCTAATACAATTCAGAGTATTGCTTTGCCATCTCCTTTCAAAAGATATTTATTTTTTGACACAATTTTGTAATGTGAGTTCAACTGTGGCTAAGTGATCAGTTGCAACCTGTACTAACATGAATGTCTGTATACAATAATAACTGATTCTAACTAATTTGTAATAAGACTTCTTAAAGGTATATATTACTACTATATGGAGCAGCTAACCCCTGAAGGACCTCCTTTCCCAGGTGGTCAGCATTTTTACATAGTTACAATTTCATCCCGTATGGAAAATGTGTTGATCCTAGTATACAACTGGTCTGTCACATGACTATTTATGGAAGATTATGAATTAAGCATTACTCTGTTTCAGACAAAATGAATCTGAACTGTAGGGTGACTGAGACCACTTTTAGAAGGAGCTACTTCTGTCCGTGAAACTGAAGTTACAGAGACCAGAAAAATAGTGTGCAGGATCTAGTCGCATGCCCTAATGACATTCAGGTAGTCCTCACCATTCTACCTCTCTTTTTATTTTCCTCAAAAAAAATCATGGTTCACCCACATGATGGGGTTCAAAGAGAGATGGAGGTGGGGACTTATAATGATAAAGGCATAAAAACCTCTTTGATGGTGTCAGCTAGCTTGCCTCTCCAGAATCCACTGGATTTTGGGGCTGGTAGTCAAGACACAAGAAAAGGATGATTTTAGGTTCCAGTTATCTCGGGATTGTTTATGCCATTTAGTTCAAGAGTTTTCAGACAAAATAAGGCAGCAGCATAGATTCCAAGCTGGGATTTAGACAAAGAAAAGGTAGATATGATGGTGGTGGGGTTTGGTTTGGTTTGGTTTTATTATGTTTTTAATTCAAGCAGTTAGCAGAGTTCCAGTAATCTTTAACTATGTGGCCATCCTAGCTTCTTTAATGTTTCAATCAGTAGGTTAAACCTTTAGTCTCTCAAATGGTTGATCACTCAGGAATATTAGAATGTCCCCTGGGGGAATCAAGACCTCTATCCCTGTTACAGAGTTCAGAATACAAGTAAATAATATTTTGTCTTTAACTGCATTTCAAAGAGTGGAGACTTCAATAGAAAATTAATTCTTCGAAGGCTGTTTATGGTCAAGTAGTTTGTGACATTTGTTTCCTCATAGGTAATATCCAATATTCTCCTAATAGAGATTTTTGCTTAATTAAATAGGTGGGATTTTGACATAATCTGAGTCTTAAGTTTCTGATTAGTTTCAGAGGAGGTTCAGATTTGATGTTAGGAAGCATTTCTTTATTGAGAGGGTGGTCAAACACTGGAACAGGCTTCCTAGAGAGGTGGTCGATGCCCCAAGCCTGTCAGTGTTTTAGAAGCATTTGGACAATGCCCTTAATAACATACTTTAACTTTTGGACAGCCCTGAAGTGGTCAAGCAGTTGGACTAGATGATTGTTGTAGGTCCCTTCCAACTGAAATTATTCTATTCTATTCTATTCTATTCTATTCTATTCTATTCTATTCTATTTATGCAGTACTTTGGGGATTCTCACTTTCAAAAGCAGATTAGACTTTTAGATCTAGCCTTCTTTTCATTATCAACCATTCCCTTTTTCAGCTTTTGTACTCAGAAATTCATCACCAGATATATTTGTGAACCACTGTCGTATATGGTAGGAGTGTCAGGAGTATAAGTATTGACTAGAACAACTGTTTTAAGCTTTTCTTTCTTTTTTGTTCATAAAAGGCTTTAAAGAGTCTTATGATCTTAGTGAAGTAATTTATCCTATGTGCTTTACTTCTCATTTGGTCTGGTCACGATGCTTTTGATTCTATCCTTGGAAGCTTCATTCTGATGCATTCTTATGGCATTATGCATTCCTAGTTGGTCTGTTTAAAAGAGCACCTGGCTCTGTAAAGTGTGACATAAGCCATGAATTTATAGCAAGTGAAAAGAAAAAAAAAAGAAACCAAAACAAAGCCCAAGCCTTTCATTTATCATGCATGATCCAGTAAGTGCATCAAAGAAAAATGAGGAGGTTTTGTGTTCCTTTTCCTCAAATAGATGACTCAAGAAAACCCAGGGTCTCAGTCATTTTGGATGAAGTTTGTTTATGGGGTAGCTCAAACATAATTTTGAAGGAAACCTTGTGCCAATAGGTATTTATGAGAGAATAAATGTGTTTTGGCACTTAACAGGTTACTATCTTACAACGATAGGAGGAAAAAAAGGGACAGTTGCTGCAAGAGACGTAGGTTACCTTCTCTTTTCTTCCAGCTGGTTACTCTCAAGGAATGCTAATGAGCCAGCAGCTGAGGTGTCCCCCCCACTGCCCAGCTGCAGTTTGCTGGCAGTACAGGTGGAAGGGCAGGGGCTTGTTTAACCCACATTCTTATTCATGAGGGCAAATTCTAGTAGTAGGATACATGTACGGTATAAGCATTGGGGAGGCAAGTAAGGTAATAATAATGCTTATTTCCTTTAGGGGAGTGTATACAGCCAAAAATATCCTGTTTGTCACAAAATGAAGAGAATTGTCTTATTACCTTTGTCTGTGTAAAGTGCCAGACTCTCTGAGAGATGAAATAGGGGCTTGTAGTGCCAACTGTTCATATATAACCATTCATAACATTTATCAGAGATATCATAGTGGTTATAAGAGACATTGGAAGACTTTATTTATAGGTCTTTGTTTTAGGGGTTTTTTTTTATGCTTTGGAGATACTGATTTTTATCCATGGAGCAGATTTCCTATGCCTGCAAAAAGAAAGCAGAATGTGCTAAGAAGGCTGTCAGCACTTCTGTCTTCATTGGGTTCCATGATAAACTGTAATTTTTTTTTAGTACCTGTAATGAAAATATGGACTGCTAATGTACTTGGAAGTGAACTCTGAAGGCCAAATTTCATCCTCTATTCTGATGAGTTACAAGCGCAGTGGAGGTGCTGGAGTGTTGCCTGCTTGTGTTAGAGATGAAATTTGGCCCAGAACATGATGGAAGATATTTTTGAATATCATTTAACCAACAGCTGGGACTCAGCCTTTTCTGATTATAATATAAAAACATAGGCTTGGTTTTCACCAAAGCCTACTGCAATATATTTCACTCCAGATCAATTCAGAATGGCAAGTAAGAATGCCAAATGAAAATAGCCACAAAATATCTGTCAAGAAGAGTGACTAACGAAGAATACAGAATCTGTTTGTTCTTCAGAATGGTGAAAGTTTATTGACTATGGATATGGTATCTGAATAAAAGCATATAAATGCTTATTTGGGAGCTCATTTCCCCAAGGTTCTGTCTGAAGTCCTTTGCATGGTGTATGCTTGCACAGAGAGACTGTATTTGAGCCTGTGTTTGTCTTGCTCCTTCTGCACTTACTGCAGCCAACGCTTGTACTCTGACTAGGATTTCTAAGTGCTATGACAGTAGACTAGGTAACAGTGTTCAGGTAATACTTGGAATTCTTAAAATAAATTTTAATTATTCAAAACCAAAGCTGTACCTAAATATTTTATATAAACTACATATATTTTCCTTAATGCTAAGTTGAAAAACAAAGAAGCAACAGGTAAAACCTAAACTGAGTAGGAATCCATAAAGAAAGCCAAAAAACACTTAGTCTTGGGAGTATGTAATTCTACGTAGATAGATGAGAGCTCACACAGTTACAATTTGGCAAGTGGTCAGGAAGCAAGAAAGACTAACAGAAGAGCAGATATCATTGCTGCTGTTTCAGTCATGGGGTATCAAGCTCCAGATGTAAGCCAGTGCACATCAAATATTGAATGAGGTCAAAATGAGTATGTTCCAAGCACTCTTTCCCTTTCCTGTCTGATGTTTCTACTTTTTCCAGATTTACTTTTGTTACTTTAAATATGGTAAAGGGACTATTACTTATTCACTATGATCTAAAATACTTAAAGATATTTATACATGCATGTGTCTACATTTTAAGTATGCTCTCCTGTATGCATTTGTCCTCAGAAGACATTGCTGTCTCATAGTGATTATTTTGTGTGTCATTTGTATAGACGTTTTATATAGGTCCTGTTTAATACATGCTACTGGGGAAAATACATACAGTGAACCAAAAGAAATTTGGACTTTTTTTTTTTAATATAAACAGAAGTGAATTGGTCATTAAACTTTTGTCCTTATAAAATGCCATGTTAGAAGTTGCTCCATAAACCTCACTTTATGGAATACAGGTACTTGCTTCCTCATTTTAGATGACAGGTCCGGGTTATTTGAGAAGCTTGTCTGTAGTACTTAGCATATGAGCACTGAATTTATGAGTAATTGGGGATACAGAGAAAGAAATGTCTTTAAAAGCAAAAATTAGAAAATATCCTGATTATCATAATGAGTACAACCAAATAAAAGCAGTAGTGAAAAAAAAAATTACACTTTCAGAGAGGCACATTGGTGATATCACATGCAGTGCATTGCACACTGCAAATACAAAGCAGACTTTTATTTGCATCCTCTTTATATAAGGTGTGAATAATGTACATTGTCATTTCTTGGGCTGAGGGCAGTGATGTGCAGCTTGTTATCAGGCAGTATTCATTTTGCCTTAACTTGGTATTCCTAGTCCCTTCAACCAGCTGACAATCTTTTTATTATTAATAAAGTGATCTTTTTGTGCATCTTTGAAGTTCCCAGCTTTGCTATTTAATTATCTTCTAATTAAAATACCCATTTAAAAAGTTTATTAGATTAAGCAGAGACAGTTAGTAAAAGGTGTATGTTGTAGATTAAAAAAGTGAGATGTGAGTAGCATTTAACCTCATCTTTTTTGGAAGTCAGTAATCAAAAGGAAGGACTGTGAAGTGTGGCATAACTTCAATAATGACAGCCCAAATATGTATCAAACTTACAATGCAATCAATATTTTTCAGGCTTTCCTCTGAGATTGCTTCAGCAATAGGAAAACTTAATTAGCAGGCCATAGTCCTTCAAAATTCCAGTGATGGACTGTCACTAGGGAATACAGGCTTATTTTTCATCAAAATGTATATAAACACATTTTCAGGTTAGTTGTGCCCCCGCCTCCCCCCATTCCTCCTGTGGCAACTGAACTTCGATCAGGACCTGGGTTACCAGAAGAAATGTTTCTATAATTTTTTTTTTTTGTGCTGCTGTCTTGTTGATCCATGAATCAGTAGAAAGACACATGTCAAAATACATGCTTTACCTTAGAGAATGCTGCAGCCGCATTACTAGTGAGATTATCTTTTCCATATTAATTAAAGATAGCTAGTTCCTAGTACATTTGATATAGAAAATCAATAAAAAGCAATGTTGGATCTTTTCAGTACAAATTTGTTTTATTTTTTTATTGTGGAGCCACCCTCCCTTCCTTGCTGTCTATGTTGAGAAGCTGATCTACATCTGTGTACTTACCAGGGAGCATTCATTATTTGAGAATGTAATGGAGTCGAGTGGCAGGTTTTACCAGATACTATTATAACCTCACATCCTGATGAGCCCAAAAGACTAACAAATAAGGCAGGAAAGAAGCTAAAATCAAATTCAAATTTTAATCTAGTCAATGTTGTTAAGATGTGCAAAACAGTTTTTGTTCAGTAATGGGGAATAAATAGGATACCTGTGTCCTGGTTGAGTATCTGCAGTAATCCAAGAATGGAGATTGAAAACTCTTGAAACATAAAAGACTTGACTGTGGCATGAGATCAAGTGACAATTAATCCTTGTGCTTGTGGGTGGAATCGTCAGTATGGTTAGTGCTCTTTACCAGCATTAAAGAGAAAAAAATGAATCTTCATTTGTGACTTCAGTGATAACACAAAGAGGGCTGATCTCTGAAGAGGTGGCATATAAAATTCAGTGGATCTGACGTTTTATGAAGGCATCTTTTTCCCAACTGATACACTGGCAGATGGCATGAAACCTCTTTTATCTGAAAACATAATTTTTTTTATCTGGCATGACTATGAATGGATGTAATAATACTTTCTATTGAATAAAAGGCACATTTCATTTGGATAGAATGTAAGTTGGAGGTCTTTTTCTGTGTAATAGTTTTCTCTGCAGAATAACACATCTTGGAGAAATGTAGCCCATCTCTGCATGGAAAAAACAGAACTGAAAAAGATCAGTGATGAGATGAACTTATTTTAAGATGTATATTTAGAGATGGAAGTAAGGAGAAAAGCTGACTGTATTACAGCACGCTGCTACAATGTGTGTGTAGGGCTTTTTTCAGTCAGTTCATGCATAAAAAGAAGCCTAGTTATGGTAGCCCAAAATACAAGCTTACCCAAGAAGCAGGACTAAAATAGTTGTGTAGTTTGTTTTGATCTGAGCTATTTGGTGGCACAGTGAGAATGCTAGCAGCTATTTTAGATTTATCTATAGTCTAGTCCAGTTGCAATGTGATGATGACAGACACATGCTATCTGAGTTTACTACCTATTAACAGGGTACAAATGAAGAAAGGGGTATCCATAACAGAATGTTTAAACTTTAACTTACCAAAACACAGAATCTCCTCTGGTAGGATTTTTGATCTCTATACTGGGGTTGGCATGAAGAAAAAGGAAACACATAAGTAAAATGAAAGCCTTTTCATGCTTTTTTTTCTTTTTCATTTTTCCCTCTTCTTTCTTTCAAAAGTGTGTCTCAGTGCTTTATTGATCTGCCTTTACTTGCATTCTAGTGAAAATTTCTGTTGTGTTTTTTTAGTCATCTATGTGTTTACTTTTCTTTCAGTCTGAAATTGTAAATTGCCAATGAAATTATTGTAACCCAATTTTAAACAGGATTTATGCGGCAATTGGTAGTTGGAGATGCCAGAGAAAATTGAGCTGTAATCTTAGAGGAGACAGTGGAACGTGTAGGGAATTATGTTTATGTGGATCACAAGGGGAGAGCTGACTGTGGTTGTTGCAGCACAGGTATAATATGTCTACTCAGGACAGCTGAAAAGAGCAAGAGAACCAAATCTAAGGTACTTCCCTTGCCTCCAAATAAGCTAGAAAAACAAATACATTTTCATGATGTGGCACTACTATGAATTACCTGCAGATTAGAATAGTTACCAGTAGAATGTGAAATACTGTATTTTATGAAATGATAACACAGAAGACTTGTGAGCACAGTTCCTTGGAGGAAGACTTCCCAAAGGAAATTCTGGCTGCACTGAAATGGAACTATTGGCTCATTTGTGACTGATTTCTAGAAAACTAATGTCTTTAAAAGTATTTATTACTGGCGATGCTGTTGGAGGAGTAGAAACTAAGGAAAACCTGAATTAATTTCTATATAAACATTTTCTTTCTCAATCTCATGTAGTTTCTGATCTCCTGTTATACAAGGTTATTTGTTCATTTTTTCCAGTAATTTATTTTCATTTTGTTTGCTTTGATTCTCTTCTAAATTGTCCTCTAACAACGTATTGTCCCCAACTTTGACTAGCATTGATCCAACCTGCTATTACACAACAGGTAATGATAACAATGTTACTCTTTTAGTAAATTACTAAGCCTTTTTTTTAATTTACATTTGCATTTTTCATGTTTTTACAGTAACAGGCAATTCTACAACACCATGGTCAGCTTCACCGTCATATTTAGTACCCCTAATAGCATTTGGTGAAGTGATTGTAAAACATACTCAAATAGTTTGCAGTATGCAGGCTATTCGAAGAACTACTGATTTTTGATCTGCATGAAATCTTAGTAAAGGAGTGGAAGCATCATTAATATCCCATTAATATGATGGGAGGATTTCCTAAGTAGTTTAAAATGTGCCAATTAGCAATTCCTGTTATCCAAGAAAAATAGGAATTTTGGAATGCACTGCTACTAATTAGAAATTAGCTTAATCTTCCAGGCTAAATTCATTATTTTTCCTATGGAAAAGCTGCAGCATTCCTTATTTTGACTGTTTTGCTCAGGAGTCTTCAATTCAGCTGAAATCTTGAGTTTAATGTGTTGGTTTAAATAATTCAAATCTGAGAGATTTGCTATGTGTAGTTTAAATCAAACTCTTGAATGTCATATTGTATTGTGGTTTCAGTGTCTAGAGCCTCTGAATCAAAACCGTCAAAATTTTTCTTCTAAGGCCCAGGAAACCAAATTCTAATTTATTTTTGTACTTTATATTTGAATTTTTAAGTAAATGAAGTAAAAGCATTACTTTACCATAACATAATTGAGTTTTACAAGAAATATTCAGAGAACTTTCTGCACTAAACATTGTGCCAATCTTTAGCCAGTCCTTCTTCAGGATGCTAGCTGAGCGCTCCTGTGATGAAATGTAAATTCTTAAACCCATTTTGAAATATTAGCTTCATCTTAGACCATAGGTGCTAGAGGGAAAGCAGAAAGATGTACTTGTCAGTATAAGTTAGGATCATTCCTGCTTAGGATAGGCTAAATAATTTCAAGAGAAGGGAAATTAGAATAGTCAGATATGCTTCAGAAACTACACACAATTCAAAAACACTATTTTTATCTCATAACTTCTGTTCCATTGCCCTGTAAAATGTGACTTGCCTGCAATGTCTTTTCTTTCAGCTATCTCCCAACATTTTTGGATGTCATTTGTTTCTTAAGCTGCTTTTTTCTCCCCTCTCATAAATATCATAAAATACAGTAAATATGTCTTGATGTGCTGATCTAAAGTAATGTCAGAACACTCACAAAACAGATGTTCTTTCAGAAAAGTGTATATTTACCATCAGCCACTTTGGTCACGTCTTGTAAGTTACCTGACACTGTATTTGAAATAGCCTGTACCCTGCAATACTTTCAGGTCACATGCTCATTACAAGAAGCAAGTGATGCATCTTTCCTTGGGTCCTGTTTGTGCAAACATCCTAATTCTTTTGTTAACCATGAAGCACAAGTAGTTTACACAATAGGTGAAATGTGCAATTCATCTGCAATGACTATAAATACAATAAAAAAAGAAGGATATTTTAAATAATTAGTACTGTTAATGTGTTTATCTCAGGTAGCTGCCTTTTCTTAATCAGGAAGAAAAATAGTAACTAAAGCAAGGGGAATAGATATATGAAGAACATAAATACCAATCGAATGTAGTAAATTTGCAATTTTGCAAAATAAATGAAATAGAATCAAGAAACTGAGTCCTCCTGCTTCTTGGCCCATGAATTAAGTGCTAATTTGTTTCTTATATTTTCTTAGGATCCATATGTGAGCTCATCTTGTGTTATGTTGGTTCTATAATCATGTAGGACAAACTTCCTTTGGGATTGCCGTGGCCAGGACAAAGTAGACCTTTTCTGAACTGAAAACTGTACTATTTACAATTACTTTTAAGCAACATTGTTGTAGTTCAAGGCTTACCACGTTAACATTCTCCCTGCAGTTAAAAAATTCATTAAATATGGCTTATGAAACAGCATGTATCCTAAGGATCACTGCACTTTCATACTTCCATGCTGAGCTCTAGAGTGGAGAGCTAAGTAATGTAAACATCAAGTTTAACCAAAACTTCTTGGATTAGATTAAAACCAAAAAGATAATTTCAAAACAGGTACACCAAATGCTATTGATTACATTAGGGAAAGGCTAGGTTATATTTTGAGTTTGAGTCTAAACCTGTGCTCCAATCCAAACTCCCATCTGAACTCCCAGTCTCCCATCCAAACATTTTGGTCACAAGTTCATGTTCACCTATTCAGCAAGATGTTAATTTATGATCCTGATGGATTTAAAAAAATAACTAGGTCAGGAGTCTTAATGGATTGTTTAAGGTAAAATAAAACAAGGGGTTTATGTAGTAGATTAAACGTTAAGTTCAAAATCTGTAAATTTTAAAGCCTCTAAAATGTTGGGCATAAGTGTTGGTTTTGTTTAGCTTTGTGGGTTTCTAAATGTTTGGGAATAAATTATCAGATTTCTGATTCCTAAACGGCAGTAAAAAATCAAATATTCTATTTATCTTAGAAATGAGTTCTTTGAAGCTGTTTACCTATAAATTTATTAGTTCATTATTTTACAAAGAATAGCAGCTAGGAAAGATGTAACAAATAAGTTGATTTTATTTTATGAAATTTTTGAAAACTTTATGTTGAATTATCTGATAAGCTGTGATAGTGAGATAATAATAAAGATGGGATGCCCTATTTTTGGGGTCATAGTTATAATCTTCATAGAAAGAGCTTGTCTTATATGTGAATGTATGTATCTCAAATAAATAACTAATCAGGGGGACATCTGAACTCAGCCTGAGCTGTATAGTGAAAATCCAAAGTAATAACTGGTATGAAAGACAGGTGTAGAAACTGATGATACAATACCATTGGTACTGGGTTCTGGAAGTGGGTGAGATCTGCATTGAATTGCTTTTTGAAAATGGATCTTTGAAAGCAAAACATCAACCCAGTTCAGTGGTTGCTCAGATGACTGTTGTTTGGCGCATTGTAATTAAAAATCTGTATAGCAGCATGTCCGTCTCCAAGGCAGCTATACCAAAAGCCCACCTGTACCCTTTTGGGTCCTTGAAATACCCTCTCCTGAGGTAGTCTATGCCAAGGATGCATGGAGCATCTGGGCCAGTCACAATGGGGTGCTTCTGCCACCCATTCCCAGTTAGACTCACTTCGGCTTCCAATACAGATAGCTGTTGGGATCCCCCCGTCACCCCAGAAATATAGATGGGTTCTGTTCCTATATATCTTGATGGCATTAGGGTACACTGTGCACCGGTGTCTACCAGAGCCTTATACTTCTGTGGGTCTGACGTGCCAGGCCACCGAATCCACACAGTCCAGTAAACCCGGTTGTCCCTTTCCTCCCCCTGGCTGGAGGCAGGGCCCCTCTAATCCTCATCACAGTACTCGTTTCTCATTTCTTGTACGTACGAGTCAGAAGTTTCTTTATTAAGATCAAGAGTAAGATCAGCCCTTCTACTCCGTCTGGGGAACTGCCCGCTGGAAACTGGAGCAGCAATTTTCCTGGAAGAACCTCTTTCTGTGATTGTTTTCCCTTGTAATTCACGTACCCGTGCCCCTAGGGCTGCAGTAGGTTTCCCATCCCACTTCCTCATGTCCTCTCCGTGGTCACGCAGGTAAAACCATAGGGTGCCCCGTGGTGTGTATCCTTTATATTCTCTCTCTTGAGCAAAAGAACGCTTACTTCTAATAGCCGAGATACTGGTCCGTACAGGTGAGGAGTAGGACCTATCCTCTCTGAGTTGCTGGATCTCCCGGGACAGTTTTTCGGACAGTTTCTCCACAGCCGAGACGATGGAGGAAGAAAGACTTTCCTCGTATTGCCGGAGTTGACTAGCCAATTCATCCACTGTTTGTTCCTCTCCATCTTTCCAGGTTATCACTGCCAATGAATTGGCGTATGACGATGGTGCGCTCCTTATAAACTTCCGCCACATGGGTCGTGTGCACTTGACTTCGTCTGGATCTTTGGATAGTTGTTCATTGTTCAGGTCATCATAAATCACCTCCAGCACAGCTAATTCTCTCAGAAACTGGATACCCTTCTCCATGGTGGCCCACTTGCTTGGGCGACATATGACATCTTCCTTAAAGGGATACCTTTCCTTCACGCTTGACAAGAGTCGCCTCCAAAGGCTGAGGATACGTGTCCCTTTTCCAATTGCTTTGTCAATGCCCCCTTCCCTAGAAAGGGATCCCAGCTGCTTGGCTTCCCTACCCTCTAATTCCAGGCTACTGGCCCCATTATCCCAGCATTGGAGCAGCCAGGTGACAATATGCTCACCTGGACGGCGGCTGAAATCTTTTCGTATATCTCGCAGCTCACTCAGGGATAGAGATCGGGTGGTCACTGTCTCGTTTATGAGTTCTTCCTCTTCCTCCTCCCCGATCAGCGGCCGGCTTTCCTCCTCCCGTTCTCGTGATGGTCCTTCTCTAGGGTCATCTGTCTCGTATACTTCTTCCTCCGGTTCCCTTTTAGAAGAAGCTTCTTCCTCCCTTACTAAACGAGCTGACTTCCGCTTCCAAGATTTCTTCTTGTGTACAGGGGCGACTGATACTGGCACAGGCTCGTTCTTTGGTTCAGCCACAGGTCGTGTTGCTGGGGTTGGAGTGGCCGCAGTGCAAGTGCATGTCACCGGAGTCTGAGTGGCCGCAGTGCATGTCGCTGGGGTTGGAGTGGCCGCAGTGCATGTCGCTGGGGTTGGAGTGGCCGCAGTGCATGTCGCCGGGGTTGGAGTGGCCGCAGTGCAAGTGCATGTCACCGGAGTCTGAGTGGCCGCAGGGCCTGTTGCTGGGGTTGGAGTGGCCGCAGTGCATGTCGCTGGGGTTGGAGTGGCCGCAGTGCATGTCGCCGGGGTTGGAGTGGCCGCAGTGCAAGTGCATGTCGCCGGGGTCTGAGTGGCCGCAGGGCCTGTCGCCGGGGTCTGAGTGGCCGCAGGGCCTGTCGCCGGGGTCTGAGTGGCCGCAGGGCCTGTCGCCGGGGTCTGAGTGGCCGCAGTGCCTGTCGCCGGGGTTGGAGTGGCCGCAGTGCCTGTCGCCGGGGTTGGAGTGGCCGTAGTGCGTGTTGCCCGGGTTTGAGTGGCTGCACGGCCTGTTGCCCGGGTCTGAGTGGCCGCAGTGCGTGTCGTTTTACTGTCAGAGCCAGAGACCTTCTCTTCCCTTTGAGGGTACTGAATGGTGTTGAACAGGGCTCGGTAGGCATGGGCCAGGCCCCAGCACGTTGCAATGAGTTGCATCTCTCTGGAGTTGCCAGGGTGACAGCATACTTTTTCCAAATATTCTACTAACTTTTCAGGATTCTGCACTTGCTCAGGGGTGAAGTTCCAAAACACTGGGGGTGCCCATTGGCCTAGGTACTTGCCCATCTTGTCCCACACACCCTGCCACTCATAATTATTCAGCCTTGGGGCAGATCTCTGGATGATATTCTTAAATTGCTAGTTGTCTCCACGATATGGTATCCATGGTACAGTAACGGCTTCATTGCGAAGTTTACATACCACAGAAACGTCAAGGTCAATGTTCTAAAAACAAACCTCACAAGCGAGACATTACTATTCACTGCAGACCACAGCAAACTGCAAAACCCAACACCAATCTTTAACATGTACAGCAGGAAAAAGAGCGCGATGCAGATTATACAAATCAATATCGAGAACAGAGAAACCAACATTGTGACCCTCAACTATTAACAGATATAAGTTCCTTAATACACTCCGGTTAATCTGTTATTATCTCAAACCCTTCGTGCCCCACGTTGGGCGCCAAAAAGGACTGTCGTGGTTTAATCTCAGTCAGCAATTAAGCACCACGCAGCCGCTCGCTCACTCCCCCCCACCCGGTGGGATGGGGGAGAGAATTGGAAGAGCACAAGTTAGAAAGACTCGTGGGTTGAGATAAAAACAGTTTAATAATTGAAATAAAATGATAATAATAATATGATAATAATAATAATAATACACAAAACAAGTGATGCACAGTACAATTGCTCACCACCCGCCGACCGATGCCCAGCCAGTCCCCGAGCAGCGGCCCCCCCGGCCAGCTTTTCCCAGTTTATGTACTGAGCATGACGTCACATGGTATGGAATGTCCCTTTGGCCAGTTTGGCTGTGCCCCCTCCCAGCTTCTTGTGCACCTCCAGCCTCCTCAGTCAGTAGAGCATGGGAAGCTGAAAAGTCCTTGGCTAGTGTAAGCATTACCTAGCAACAACTAAAACACCGGTGTGTTATCAACTTTGTTCTCATCCTAAATCCAAAACACTGTACCAGCTACTAGAAAGGAAATTAACTCTATCCCTGCCGAAACCAGGACACAGCAGAACAAGAAGCTTAGTGAAATCATGGGAGCATTGAAGTCAGTAAGGAATGTGCCACTGACTGTATGATATAATTGGAGTTAGCATTTCTAGATCATAGAATCATAGAATGATTTAGATTGGAAAAGACCCTTAAAAACATCAAGTCGAACCATAAAATTAAATATTAGAGTTCCCTTTTTTTGCTTTTATTCTCACTTTTTTTAATATGCCCAAAATGGTCACCAAGAAATGAATAATTCCACATAAATGTGTTGATTATAGAGGAAACAACAGATTTATTCTGTGCCCAGTATGCTGAGATGCTGTAAGATCAAATCACTACTATTTTACTTTCCAAAATACAGCTGCCTCCTCATCCAAAACCAGAATTTTGACAACCTATGAAAAGTGGCTGAAGACAAGCAGAGAGGAGCTGATACTACAGGACAAAAGGCAGTTTTTTTCTTCCTCCTGTATTGTAAAATCTCCTTCACTGATCTGTCTTCTACTTTGTAAGGGCTTTACTAAGACTTTTTTTTTTATGAAATACACTTAGCTTTGCACATTTCAATACATTTAAGATTTCAACTGAGTCACTATTACTTCTTAGTCCCTAAAAAAAGTTCTTACTCACTATTCTGCATTTATGCAGAAAATACCTGAGTCAGGAAAAAGTGACAGTGATTACACAGTTTAATGCTACAGATAAGAGCAGGTGCAGCTGTAAATAGTCACTCATTAACAATTTATTTAAATATTATAACAAATTTCTGTAGGGCAAACTACTCCCACTGGAAAAGAGGAGATACTTGGGGAAAAAAAATCAGTAAACCTGGAATTTAATTATATCAGCAATACCAAAGACCCTTACTGTGCCAGAAAAATTAAAATATATTGGCCTCTTCTGTAAGAATAACTACAATGAGACAAGTGAATTGTTATTAGAAATGTTTTGCATGGAGCATGAACATAAAATATATCTTTCAACAGTGTTCATTGTGTCATGAAGAAATCAAATAGAGTTAACATGATGGATCAAAGATAATGTTTAAATATAAACACACAGACTAAAAGCATGCAAGTCTAAATGTGAAAGATTTCTTCTTACTGGGAAATGTGTACGTAATAAAAAGAGATTTAGTTAGTTTGGAAAACTCTTCTAAAGGACTCTAAGTTTTCCTAGTATTAGAAAATGAAGGTGGTTGTGGGTTTTCTTCAGTTTGTTAGAAAGTATTGTAATTTGTTGCTTGGCATTAGATATGACTAGGTATGCAGAAAAAGGAAATATTTCCTTATTTCTTTAGTAAAGTTCATTTTATACAATTTAATTTTGCAGATATTAAAAAACTAGGTGGGTACTGGAATGTCCTCTTGTTGAGGGTTCAATAATAGTAGGTAAGTCTTTAGAATCTTACTACTGAAAATAAAGCTGAATGCAGATGAGTGACATAGTTGATAGCAAAGCAGAGTTTTGTTTTGTTTTTTCAAAAGATGTCTGATGAAAGTTGTAAAGAATGAAAAGCATTGGAAGGACTGATTAGAGAACTGATGCAGGTAAAAATAAGAGGCAGAAGAAAAAGTTTAAAAAGATCTTGTGAAGAAAGCTTGCATTTATAGAGAAAATAATTTTATAATAGTTTTAGGGAGGGCAGAATTTGAGAGACAGCTAGAGATTTGTGAATAGATTAGAGTAAGACAAAAGGCTTTTTGAGGCAGTATTGAACCCCCTACTTTCCTTAGAGTTTTACAATAAAAATGAAACCTTCAGAGCCTCCAAAGGAAAAACCCAAAACAAAAACTTTTGCTGGTTCTGTGAGGTTGAAATTTGGGCAAGGACAGCATTTACAAGGGACAAGTAATTATAAAAATGGAAGCTTTGTCTTTACACGGAAGCAGTTAGTTTAACTGAACTGATTTCAAATAACTCTACATTTAGATTCACTGAAGTTCTTAGTAGGGCCAAACTTCAGTTGCTCATATTAATGACTGTTAGTAAAGGTGATCCTTGCAACTAAGGTTTCTTAAACCTCTCTGGAAAAAATCTGCTTGGATATAGTAACTGGCTGCTGCAGCTTTCCATAGGATATTAATGTCTTGTTCAGGTGAAGTTTTGGGAAAGTCATCTTTCCCAGCAAGAGATGTCATGTAAGTCAGAGTTCTTTTTTTTAAGTGTAGGAGTGTTACATAAATAGCATGGAGAGCAACAAGAAACTACATTAATAATGCTATTCAGAATGTCACCACGTCTCTGCCCTGCAGTCAAAACACTTCTAAATCCTGCTGCATTTAATGCTCTTTCTCCTGTCTTTTCCTCCCCAAAATGTTTAACAAAAATTCCATCTTTTCTTTTATTGTTTTAATAGCCTTCTTAACAGCCATGATTATTTCACCTGTGTATTATGTTGTCCCTTCCACCGTGTAGCAATAGGCTGCTAACTTCTTCTTCACAGTAAATAATTTTTAATCATTCTACAGATTTCCCGACACTCCAGCCTTGTCTGCTGTGTCTCATTTAGTCATGCAACACGTGCATTCAAGGTGAAATCCTGTTTAGTTTCATTTAATCATCAATCTATATACTTGTTCTTACTGTTAAGATTGTCTTCCACTTTCACATTCCAATAATACCAGTTGGATGCCTCAAATTCAGTTTGTGAGGGTTTTGTTTTGGTTGTTGGGGTTTTTTTTTTTTTTAATTATTTTTCTGGCATACAGAACACTCCTTTGTTTCATTCCAATCCTAGTTCTAGATTCAAAAGTTTATTTGTTTAATCTTTTTGAAATACATGAAATAATAAGTAATTAAATACCTTGTGTGTCCCAGTACATTGTGTCTTTTTTATTGTCAGTTTGCAAGTTCTTCAGAATATACAGATCTTATTTTACACTGCTTTAAGTGTACTTTCAGTCAGCTGTAGTCAAGGTAATAATGGACATCAATTTTCTACCACTAAGATTAGAATAGAAGTAGTTTGGTCTTGTAAAGAGCAGGAAGAAGTAATAGGTGGTTGGGAGCATATAGAAGACATAGAGGTTTGTGGAAGTGAAAGCTGTTTCCTGCTTTGAAAATCTAGTAATTGCCTTAATGGGTAGATGGAAAAGTAAGGCTGATTCAGTGGGGAAGAAAAGGTGCTCCAGTGGGTAAGAAAATATAAATAATGAAGCAGAACAAGTATGGAATTGCTTTTTGGTGGGACAAGGGAAGAAATTCTGTGGAAATGTTTCTATATGCTCTTTTTTTTTTCTTCTTTACTCCAAGATACAACCCTTTCACATATAAAACTACTTTTTACAATGCTGTAATGGCTAGAATCATTGCCATCCAGTGCAAGTGCTTTGTCAGTGCTAGTCACAAGCTTGTGAGTGGTAAAATATAGTGCTTCTTCACCCTATTGGCATTCCTACTGGTTTTGTGGAACAAGGAACTAAGCCCTTGTTACACCATGAATCCCCTTCAGGTGGCTGAAAAAAGCTGAATTTGATAGAAGTGTGTTCCTGCTTACAGAGAAAGAAGAAAATACAATATTTTTGTCATTGACTAAGACCATGAGTTTCCCGACATTGAAATTACAGTAGGTCCAAAGTGGCTAAGATGTAGAAAATACGAATAAAAAGGTACCAAAGGTAGAAACTGAAACTAGACTCATAAATTTGAAACAGAATTTAAATCTCATAAGCAATGTATATCACTTCATATAAGTGATGGACGTGTATGTGTCGGAGACATACCTTGAGCATCAGTCAGTGTGTTATTCCAGGTCTGTACTAAATAGAAGCATTATTTAATATGTACTTTAAGGTTTTAGTCATAGAATCATAGAATAGTTTGGGTTGGAAGGGACCTCTAAAGGTCATCTAGTCCAAGCCCCCTGCCGTGGGCAGGGACATCTTCAACTAGATCAGGTTGCTCAGAGCCCCGTCCAACCTGACCTGGAATGTTTCCAGGGACAGCGCATCCACCACCTCCCTGGGCAACCTGTTCCGGTGCTTCATCACCCTCATTGGAAAAAAATTCTTCCTTATATCTAGTCTACATCTACCCTCTTTTAGTTTAAAACCATTACCCTTGTCCTGTCACAACAGGCCCTGCTAAAATGTTTGTCCCCATCTTTCTTATAAGCCCCCTTGAAGTACTGATAGACTTAAATAAGGTGTCCCCGCAGCCTTCTCTTCTGTAGGCTGAACAACCCCAACTCTCTCAGCCTTTCTTCATAGGAGAGGTGTTCCATCCCCCTGATCATTTTCATGGCCTTCCTCTGGACCCGCTCCAACAGGTCCATGTCTTTCTTATGCTGAGGGCTCCAGAGCTGGATGCAGTACTCCAGGTGGGGTCTCAGCAGAGCAGAGTAGAGGGGCAGAATCACTTCCCTCGACCTGTTACCATAAATCGGCAGATGAAGAACTCTCTAAGACTCAATTTGGAGTTTTAGAAAGCAGGCATTCTTTATTGCGGCGCCGGGTGCAAGGTGGAATTTACACAAATCAAGCACACCTATGGCTAGATCACCGTTACATTTATACACAAAAATTATAAGGTAGTACACTCCCAGTTACAATGATTGGTTAGTGATTTACATATAATTATAATATCGGTTATGTCATTCTCTTCTGTTACTACGCTTGCGCAGGGGAAGCGTCTTCACCTGGGCAAGGGTCTTCTTGACCTGTGGGTGTGTTTTTTAGTATTATAATGAAGACAGTTCACTTCAGGACACCTTAAAAGTAGGTTTCGTTGCCAAGTTGGCCAGCTAGATATCTACCTTGCCAGGTTGTCAAATAACTCATCCCATATGCAATAGAACCTAGGGGCTCTGGTTATGGTCTAGAGAGTCCAGAGAACAGGGAATAGGGACTTCAAGCAACACAGCCTCAAATAATAAGTAACACAGCATCCAATACATAATGCTACCATAGGGGTTAACTTATTAGAATCAAAATGTTCTTATAGTTGATTATTTCACAACCTAAAGATTCAGTAAAACTTAAGATACTCTTCAACAGACCTGCTGGCCACGCTTCTTTTGATGCAGCCCAGGATACAATTGGCCTTCTGGGCTGCGAGCGCACGTTGCTGGCTCATGTCCAGCTTCTCATCCACCAGTACCTCCAAGTCCTTGTCGGCAGGGCTGTTCTCAATCCCTTCATCCCCCAGCCTGTATTGATACCTATAGAAGCTTTTCTTGTTGCCCTTGACATCCCTGGCCAGATTTAATTCTATCAGGGCTTTAGCTTTCCTAACCTGATCCCTGGCTGCTCGGACAATTTCTCTGTTTTCCTCCCAGGCTACCTGTCCTTGCTTCCACCCTCTGTAGGCTTCCTTTTTGTGTTTGAGTTTGTCCAGGAGCTCCTTGTTCATCCATGCAGGCCTCCTGGTGGTTTTGCCTGACTTTCTCTTTGTTGGGATGCATCGCTCCTGAGCTTGGAGGAGGTGATCCTTGAATAGTAACCAGCTTCCTTGGGCCCCTCTTCCCTCCAGGGCTTTGTCCCATGGCACTCTACCAAGCAGATCCCTGAAGAGGCCAAAGTCTGCTCTCCTGAAGTCCAGGGTAGTGAGCTTGCTGTGCGTCCTCCTCGGTGCCCTAAGGATCTCGAACTCCACCATTTTGTGGTCACTGCAGCCCAGGCTGCCCTTGAGTTTCCCATTCCCCACCAGCCCCTCCTTGTTGGTGAGAACAAGGTCCAGCATAGCACCTCTCCTCATTGGCTCCTCTACCACTTGGAGAAGGAAGTTATCATCGACGCATTCCAGGAACCTCCCAGATTGCTTATGCCCTGCTGTGTTGTCCCTCCAACAGATGTCGGGGTGTTTGAAGTCCCCCATGAGGACCAGGGCTTGTGAACGTGAGGCAGCTGCTCCTATCTGTCTATAGAGAGCCTCATCCACTCTGTCTTCCTGGTTGGGTGGCCTGTAGCAGGCCCCCACCATAATGTCACCTGTCCCTGTCCTCCCTTTAATCCGGACCCACAAGCTCTCGGTTGGCTCCTCATCCATCCCCAGGCAGAGCTCCATGCACTCCAGCTGGTCATTGACATAGAGGGCGACACCCCCTCCTCGTCTCCCCTGCCTGTCCTTCCTAAAGAGCCTGTATCCCTCCATCCCAACACTCCAATCATAGGAGCCATCCCACCCCGTCTCCGTGATGCCAGTAAGGCCATAGCCCTGCAGGCGTGTGCACGTCTCTAACTCCTCTTGTTTATTCCCCAAGCTACGTGCGTTTGCATAGAGGCACTTAAGTTGGGCCCCCGATGAAGCTGTCTTACTGGCTGGAGTTCCTTTGTGCTGCTCTTCAGGCGCTCTCCTGCTGTCCTGTGTTCCTTCTCCAGGCTCTGGGCATCTATTGCTGGCCCTGGCATCAAACTGGTAGGAGTGGGATTTTAACATCCGTAGAGCATTTGTAACCTACTGGGTAGGAGCATGCTCTTTTTTTCTTTTTCTTTTTCTTTTTTTAAAGAGTTAGTAGATGCGTTTTACAGTAGATTAGTCAAAATCAATTATTTTATAAAATAATAGTAGGAATATTGTGATTGTAACTGAGTATGTTAGGCAATGCAAACTGGAATAAGAATGCAGAACATCACATTTGTAAGCAAAACACCAATTTGTTGTTTTCAGAATTTAATGTCAAAATAACTGTAAAAATCCCTCTATTTGAAATAAATAATGTTATCATTCAGTTCACTTATGTACTAACATGAATATTTAGCTAGGGTAATTTCCAGTTGTTGTTCACTGTTTAGTTGCTGATCACTTGGCATACAAAAATGCTTCATCTAATATTCTGAGGTATGTTTTGTAATATTTGCACTAATACTTCTGTAGATTCAATAGACAGTAACGTGGAGAAATTAAGACTTCAGATTTGTTTACCTCCTGGAGAGTGACCTTCATGGTAGGAAAGAATGGATGATACATTCTTAAAAGTCAAAAGTCTGAACAATTCTGTTGTGCTTAATATATGAATTGCCATTCACAACCTTACAAGACTTAGTACAACTGCTCTCCGTTCATGCTGCTGCCAAAAATTAGCATGCAAGACAACTATATTTGGTCAATACATACTTCTGTATTATGTTGAAAAAGACAGTAGAAGAGTTCATTTTTACTGTAAAATAAGGGAAGACAGAAATGTGATAGTGAGTGGATGAGAAGGTGAGACCTTCATTACTTGTGCTCTTCTGAGATTATTTTTGTTGGATTTTTCACTTGAATGTTGCCCATCCCAGGGTGCCAGGCTGCATATCTCTGTCTGGTTTGCCACAGAATCTGTAGTTTTCTGGTTTTGCAGAAATTACTTTTTGGTACAGAGAGCTATCTTTGATTTGTTTATTGTTGCAAGAGAATTTAGCATGGTCGCAGAATGTCTAAGTGTTTATAACAATGTATAGCACTAGAATTTTAACAAGAATGATAATGTATTTACCTTTGACTGTAGGTCTGGTTTTGCACATAATTAATAGTAAAAATATGGTCAGTGGCTAAGAAAATGCTCATAGTGGAAACATCAAATTTTCTTTTAGTTTTACAAGCTGTCAGTCCTTAATTTTTTTTTGTTTCTTTTCTTATGTAAAACAATTGTAGGCAATATATGTTTCATTTCAAACCAACCAACCTTTGAACTTTACAATGGCTGTAGAAATCTGTGGAAATCTTGAACACATGAAAAGCATAAAGTGAACAGAATAACTGGCTGTCTTGGAAAATGTTCTCCAGGACAGTATTTTACCATGGATTTCTATATGGAATTTGGGAATTTTCTATTTTTCCTACTGAATATGGTTTTCTAGGAACCTGCACATTCTTCTTACAGCAGAAATTTAGTAAAGGAAATACAGGCCTAACCTTTGTTTTGTGCACTGAAGGAAGCTCGTTCCATTTCTACACTGTGGCATTCCCTTTTTGTTGCTGTGTCACCTGAGCCTGAACATAAGCCTGGCACTGAAACTAATTTCTACAATGTCTTCCTGATTCTTTCTTTATCTTTTTAAAGATCCAGTCAGGTAATACCAATTTATTTTTAGGAAAAGTCTCATTTTTGTGATTTTACTAGTTATTTTCTAAATTTGAGATTGGCAATATGATCAAATGTTTGAAATTATTAGGATCCAGTAACATTTGTTTCCACCTCTAGACCATTCACAACAGAAAAATAATATTTATTTGTGACAGCTGCTGTGTGAATAGCTGTTTTCTGACGAGTGGTAACAGTTGAAAACAGTACCCATATAAATTAGCCTCAGAACTAATCTCTTTTTATGCTAATGTATTTTAAATGAGAAACAATTATAAAATTTAAGACTCAAAATAGTAATGTTTCTGAAGGCCCAGGTATCATTATCAATAGTTAGTACTAAAATCCCTAATTTATTAGAATGGTAAGGGGCTGTGTACACTTATAAACACTTTCTCTTTGTAATTTATGGCACACATACATAGGTAAGTGGGGAGAAATAATTTGTCTTGTGCTGTCTTAGAGTTGTGTAAATGTTTTATTGACTGAATCCAAAAAGTGGAAGTAAAAGTTCCTTCTGATCTCTACTGAATTAAAAAGACTGACTTTCATTAACCCATGTCTCTAATTCTGGGCAAAATGGAATCTAAAATAACATCTATACTCTTTTCACACACTGTCCTTTCTAACCAGTTATTGCAACTCTCTTTAACTGCTGAATTTTAAAAAAAGTTCTCTGGATTAAAATAAAACTGATTCTATGTTTTTTGGATGGCACTTTCTTTAACTGTCATTGTGGTGGGGTTTTTTATCTGTTGTGGTACAGGTTGGGGTTACCTTTTTTTTGTGCTTGTTTTAAATTTACATAGGCCTTTTGGAAGACGTATGAATTGTGTTGAATAAGAAAGGGCTTTTTTAACTACCAATGAAAGAAAATACATATTAACTTTTCCAAATTATTTAAATGGTAGTTTGGGTACGTGGCTTTGATTAATTTGTAAATGAAGTATTTCTGTGCTCTTAGTAAATTCTATATAATTTATCTAGGATTTTTATTATTCTTATTTTCATATATTGGATTTCAGAATAGTAGAGCTTGACAGAGATTGCCACTTCAGTTTCATAATTAGGAAAGCGTTTAATTTTCACATTGGAATTAAGATCTTTAAAAGGTAAGCACTCTCTCATTAGAACTGTTATTAAGAATTTTGAAGTATACTTTAGGAAGGATGCAAAGTTTATGTTACCTGAACAAAACAGAGAACTAATGTCACTGGAAACCTTGTAATATTACTGAGGTGGTGCTTGATTTCGGCCAACTTTTGTGTAATGAAAAATCAAACATTGTCCTTTTTTAGCTTTAAAGTAGAATTTGATACCATTCAGATCTGTCTGCAGAAAGCTTTGAAAGTAACAGTTATGACCCTTAGACAGGAATGATGATTTTTTTTTTCGTTTTTTTTCTCTAGAATGCATAATGTCAAGTGTCTTTTGATATACATAAGAAACAAAAATTTAACAAGCAAGCAAAATAGTTGTGCTTTGTTTTTTATGACGATGGAAAGGATTTGAGGCAAGATAATTGGTTCAGTTATGATCTGTAATTCTGCCTCAACAAGGGAGAATGTATATGGAAATGATTGATGGGCAATTCTCTGTCTTCTGGACTCCTGCATAAACAGTCAGAAGGAATTCTTGCTGTAGATAGTGACAAAAAGCATAAATGTATTTCCTGAAGAAATGTCATCTCTAGCTACACAAACTCAACTTCGGAGTTGCATTTATTGTGTATTGTGTTTTAAAGTGATCAAAGCTTTTTTGCCTCTGTGTAAATTCTGAATAAAGTTTAGGAACTACAGATTGTGGTCGTACAAAAACAGGTGGAAAGACTGAAGGACTAGCATACTGCGAGAGGCTTGTGTACTGCTGTCGATGTATGGACCTCTATCAACCAGCTCTGAGTCATGGAGAGAGGCTTAGGAAAGTTGCTATGTATGTAATGTAGACTTGGTTTTTGCTATAGGTTTTTCTTTTTGTAACAGTTTTGGTCTGTGGTGTGACTGGTAGCCAGAGAATTATCCTTGCCAGTGCCCACAGTGGGGATCTAGTGTGTCAAAATAGTGGTTTTGCCTGTAACTTGAATTTTTCAGTAAAATTTTCAGGATTTTATTTGTCTGGATTGAGAGATGTCGACAAGAGAAGGCAAACTATATTTAGTTTAAAAGCTGTTTTCTGGTTTAGTATGTCAGTATGGATCTGGCTTATATCATATCTCTGTAAATCAGGTAAACGAGTGGATGTAGTTTTAGGCAATATAAACTCTATTCACTTATCCAGTTCAGGCAGGTGGGTTACTATTATGCAAAAGTTTTATATTTTCAGTGCCCATATTCATTACATTGCTGAAGTTCTAGCAGATACTGCAAACGGTGGGAGGTAGGTGGCAGCTGAAAGCTGGTAACAGCCCAGTTCCCATGTAAACCATGATCCCAGTGGTGGAGGCAGAAGTGTATTAAACAGAGATCACACCTTGGATCCATATAATCTGTGCAGAGGACTTCTGCAGATCTCTTGGCTATCATCAGTTGAATTCTTGATTGTTTCTGTGACTGTTTCTTGTTCTGCCAGTATGATATGCTGGCTTGGCTCTTTCAAGCAAAATGTGTAGCTGACATCTAGTCTGGCCTGTGACTTACGGTTCCTTTTTATGAGGTATTAGTATGAATTAGAAAACATGCCTTGTCTGATGATGGCTACATCAATGCATTCAGAAAAAAAAACACAGAAAAGATATGAGAAATCTGTTTTTTTTGTGCAGTCAGGATATGAGTTCTGGTTCATTTTGCCACTCCAAGGCAAATCAGAACCAAGTAGCAGGCTTGAAAAATGTATCGCAAGAAAAATGTATTGCTTTAGAAAACTTTTCTGGGGGACTATTTGCTATGTACTACTATTGAAAATAGCACAGTTTAATGAAAGAAATATTTGATTCGTTATTGATAGAGCAAATGGCATATATTGCAATTTCAAGCCAGTGGAAGAAATTTCTCTCTTAGTACCATCTGCATGAGTCAGATACACAGATACCACAGGGTGGCTTACATACACAGGCTGTTTCTCTAGAAGGTGCTAGCAACACTGAACAACATATGAAAGTCCATGATCAAAGACAGGGATGATGAATCCTCTAATGAGGAATACTTACATAGGGTAAGGAATAAATACTGATTATAGGAAGTATTCTGCTACTTTTCCAGTTGATTGCGTGTTAGAAACTATCTCCAACAAAAGATACATCCTCTACCAAGTTGTGGAAATTTGTTGGATTTGTTTTCTTCACAATTTTCATCAATTGCATTAATGTTGTCTTAAATGGAATTTATTACAGACTCAAAAACAAAGCAAATTTTCTTGCATGGTTTTGAAAATGTTATTAAAAGTTTGGCATATAGTACTCAACATGCACAGATAATTTTACACTATACCTGGCTTCTTTCCTGGAATACCAGCATTTGTCTGGAGGTTTTTTGTGTTGGGGTGGGTTTTCGGGGGTTTTTTTGAGGGTGGGGATGGGTTGGGTTTTTTTGTTTGGTTGGGTTTTTTTAACTACACTGGCTTATCGTAGGCTTCAGAAGCTTTTTTACCAGAAGTGTTGCCATGTACTTATTGCAGAGGTTAAGCTGAAGCTCTTTGCTGTACTGGACCCTGCATAAGTAGTGTAGTCTTCTGGTAGAAAGTTCTTCTGTGCTCAAGGACTAGTGCTAATGACTGTGAGGTTTAAACCAGCGTATAATGAAATCTGCGAGGAGCTGGAACTGAGCATTTTAAAAAGCTTAACATTTTATGTTAGAGGCACTTGTAGAAGCCTGGAAGAAGCAATAACATTGAGCAGTTTCTTAAACAGCTGATGGCTTCATGTCATCCTACAAAACCAGATGTGAGGCAGCAGAAAGTCTGGCCAGCTTCGATCTTTCATCATAAGATGATGTTTCCTGGCTGGAAGCTCTAGAAAGTGTTACTGAGGCTGCAGTGGAAGAGCGTCAAATCAACAAAGAGTTCATGAAGCCACTGAACTGAACTTTGATAGCAAACTGTACTACCTCGAAGGTCCCAAAGTATTGAAGTTCATATTGATGGTATTGAGGTTCAAGCTAAATATGCGAGATCGAACTTAACTGATATGGGAAATTAGTCAGAGGAGTTAGATGGAATTGCTCGGAAGAGTCCTAGTGGGGAAATTAATGATCAGTGAAAACATGGACATTCCTGAGAATAAATTCAGTATGATGCACAGATGTGCATAGAAAAAGCAAGATGGCTTTTACACTAAGTTTGCATGTGTTCTCTAGATGAGCAGGTACATTTCTCCCTTTTTCCCCTTAAAAAAATAAAAGGCAGACCATGTTCTTTTATATTTGAATCAAGGCCTGAAATTATACAGTGAATATTAACATATCTGAACTGATTTTTTTTTTTTTTGTAAATCTGATTTACCTGGTGAATGTGTTCCACCAGATTTTTCTGTTGAATTATTAGCCATACTGTGAATCTCATACCATTCTTACACAAAACACAGGAGTTAACAGCAAGCAATTTCTGACACAATCACTATCATATGGTCAATTTTAAATTTGGGCAGCACGTATGCTTAAGTTTGAAGAATGTTCTTAGTTTATATCCTGTATACCAATTTAAAAATTACTTAGGCTGCTGCAAGTTACTACTGATTAATTCTGCTTTTATGATTATCCATCTCAGTTGTGAAAATTTTAAAAAGTTCAGTCGCATGATTTATTATATATTTCTACTTGTGAACTTTCACACTGATTTAACTCATTTGAGTGAAGAAAAAAATAGTCCAGGATTTGATTTCTAATCCTCTGTATAGGATTGAATGTGTTACAAAGAGTTTTAAGAGGTTAATTATTGGACAGCTTATTTCAAGGGTGACTCGCAGTAATAGCTAGAGCTGGATTCTGTAATAAAAAAAACCTTAAGATTTGGGGTGCTAGGTAAGGACAAAGAGAAGTAGGAGCATTTGTGGTCAAAAAAAAGCAGTGTCTTCCGCTTTAATTAGGGTTTTGTAGCTTTACTTTTTTATGATTAAGTTTCAGAGGTAGCCTATGTTATTATTTAAGTTTAAAAGTGTTTTTGTTAGGGAGGAAGAATATGCAAACACTCATATTCATGAGTATGATTAATACAGGCTATTGTATGTTTTGCATGGAAGTAAATCTCTAGTAATCATATTCTTAATTATACTTCATACTTGCCTCAGTAACTAATGATTAATGTTAAATAATCTATTGTAATAAAATTTCGTGAATGTTAAGCTTTCCTTTCAGTTGCATCCGCTGTGACATCTATTTCTGTCCAAGTATTTATATATAGTTTTTCTTCAAAGTTTTAATCTTAAAGGAGGCTTCAGAGCAAGTAGTTTTGTGCAATTCAGTGTTTTGTTAGTCTAGTCCAAAGTCTAGTGTCTGCCACTTTAATTTCCTAACATCCAATATAGTTTATAACGTGATTTTTCTGTGTTCCCTCTCTGTACTTTACAAGAACTTCCATTTAATAAAGGAGTGTAGCCTAATCACAGACTGAATAAAACCGATAGAATTATGTTGCTGAGTGCCACTTCAGTAGTTCAGTGTTCTTGATGGAAGGCTATGTATAATAAACAGAAAAAGCAGGTCAATACGATTGCTAATGCACTCTTACAGTAGTTTGAATAGAGAATTTTATCATCAAAACATTGGAAATAAAGGGAATAATTCTTAGACAGAAATAGGATACTTCATATCCTCTCTGCATTACCCATAGAAATTCTTTTCTGATAAGTCAGAGAAACATATTTAAATTATAACACACCAAACAGGTAATTTGTTTCTGTGGTTCTCAATTTATTTCTGGGGTTGCTACAATAGCCTGCCTGTAAATGTAGCTGAAAGGAGTTTTGCTCATCACAGTGTAAATTCATACTACTGATTGCTGATTCTTTAGCAAATGAACATGAAAACCAGAAGGGAAACTTGTGCTGGGCTATAGGTCTGATAAGTACTAGTTTTGAAATCATGGATCAGCTACTGGAATCTACTGGCTTTTCTTTTAATTACAATGTCATGTGTGACCTAGTTGTACACAATTGCCCTGCAGTTAGGTGGTGTAGTACTAATAGTTTTGCCATTGACATTGGAAATCAAAGCCAGGGTTAACCTGCTATGTCCCCTGTAGTGAGAGGGAGAGGAAGGCACCTCGGGCTGGACACAGACATAGGCAATGCGTGATGTGGGGCTGTCCACTGCCCAGCACTGAACATAGCGTGGGATGGTTGTACAAGCTACATTTGTAAGTTTTTGTGGAAGGGCAGGGTTTCCTTTGGACCTGCTGCTTGATATGTAGCTGTGGGAGAGCCTAAATATGTTTAATGTTAGTTCAATTTATATATGATGAATTAAATCTCATCAGAATAAAATATCAGCTGTTTGTTGTAACAAATTATGTGTTTATGTTATATTACACTTTAATGATTTCATGATTACTCTGATAGCTGCTTTCCCACAATTTTGCCTCATTAATGTCAATGTAATCTGCTCATCTCATTTGCCCTTTTATTTTTGCAAACTTTAGGCTTTTTTGCCCCTCTTTCAGAATTCCCAAATCTTTCACATCTGCATTATATCATGCCTGCATCACATCTTCAGAATATGTATTAATGTTTTGAAGTGTTTCTTACACAGTTTTCTTAATGGTATCAATGCCCATTAAAACTTTTAAATTTCACTTAACAGTGAAGTGTTAAACACCTTTGTAATAACTCCTGAGATTCATATCCTTTACCATTTTAATAGTTATGTCATGCTGCTGTTTCTTAAACACTTTCTCTCTTCTATATCATAATTAATGATTTTGTGCTTGCAGTCTAGTTTCAGACAAGACAGTTATAATTTTTTTGAGTTGTGTTCATAAAGATTTTGACTTACATAATCGAGGTTTTTAAATTGAGTGTGTGTGTAGTTCTGTCTATATTAACATATATATAAAAATGTTAATTTCGTGGACTGCAACAACTTTCTGTTTCCTTGTGCTTAAGCAAGGGGTATAGGACATGATTGCTTGCACTTAGAGAGCAGGTTGCAGTTTATATTTCATTGATCAGTTCACCTTTATCCGATGGAGGAAATTATAAAATAGTTACAAAATTTGCAAAATATATCATATTCTGAATTCACTTCTGGGTCATGAAATCATGTACACAAGGGCACAATCATGAAATGCCTATAGAAAAGGTTATGGAAACTGTAGTAGATATAACAACATTCAGTCTGACTCCTATGAATCATATTTCTTTTTATGATTCTCATTCTTTTATTTGATGAACTGTATATATGTAGCTTACAGTGAAGGCTATGTGGTTTTGATTTAGTTTTCTATTTAGTTTTCTTATGTTCAGACATTATTCTTCAGTTCTACAAAGATGAGACAGGGAGACTCCATAACAGCAGAGTAACAAATTACAGTTCATCCCTGCTTTTTTCAGTTGCGGTAATGTAATTATGTTCTCATTGCTCAAAGTCTAGGAACCAAGTATTTATCACCTTATCAGGAAAACCTCAGCATTTTAACTTCTATTCAGATGTCTAACGAAAATCTTGCAAAAGTTAATAGAAAGGCTTTTGGATAAGCCTCTGTTTTTAACAGCTTCATCTGCTGATGCACTTCAGGATGCTTTTACTAGTCAAAAGCTACACCTAGAATTGCCTTTTTTTTTTTCCCCCCCCTTCCCCTCCCCCTGCTTTAAGCTGCAACAGTTGACACATTTATGTTGGTGAATTGCAGTGCTGCATTTCTGTGGGCTTTCATCTGGTTTTGGAAAGCAAAATTCCTGACCTGCTAAAAGAATGTTGGTTCCCACCAAATGCATTTAACAGTTTTAATCAAGCTGCCTTTGTTAAGAACCCAGTAAGGTCACGACACTTGAAGCAGGAAAACTGACTTGTGTACACTGGGTGCCAAAAGCCTTATCAGTCAAACCTGTGCTGGTTTGCTTTCCTTCTGCATCCCTGTTTGTCAGTGTAGTTAAAGACAGCTTTTATGCAGATATGCAACCACTCTACTAGCATGTAGATATTTGTAGCCTAAGTTTTGTGCCCTATTGCCCTATCTATAACCCAGTGATTGAGACATTGATCCTAGAAGCATGAATTTAAACATAAGCGCTGAACTAGAAAACGAAAAGCTTTAAAACAGTTTCCTACATTCCTAATGTCTGTTTCTGAGTGAAAGCTAATAGATGAAAACCAGGGTGTTCAAAGACTATTCCAGTAAGCCATGTAATCCGTATTTGTGGGTCCAGCTACAGTCATTTTAGCATATTCTATTCTAGCTGCATCATTCCAGATTTCTTCTGTTTCTCAGTTCAGGAAAGCAGCATTAGCTGGTGAAATTGTCCTCGGGCCCTTCCTGCTTCTAAATGGAGCCCAAGGTGGGTGAGGAGAAGGAAGTCTTTCCCAGTATACATCTCAAATTGCATTCGCACGAGCTTAGCAGATTTATGAAACAATTTGTATTGTGAAAACCAGAATTTGCATTGTAACATATCAGGTAATAAAAACATGTATTTCTGCATTGCATCTTGCAATGCAGTTTCAGTGTTGAATTGTTACTGGCTTGATTGATAGGTGATTCAAAATGAGTGTGTTTTCAAAAAATGTTTCAATGAGGAGTAACGGCAAGACAACTTCAGTCGGTGAGAGTTGCAAATAATAGAAATGGAAGCTTAAAGTAGGAGTTGAAAAGTTTGCATGTAGTAGAGAAAATGAAAGATACAGAAGGAGGAGTATTTAGAATACAATACAGTTTAAGGGAAAGCAAAAGATAATCATGGTAGAAAGGTGTCAGTTACAAACATCTGAGAAAGACTTTGATAACATCTTAGAGAGTAGTGACAGTCTGTTCTTTAGAGATTCCCAGTGAAGTGTGAAAATAAATAGGTTTGGATAGGGCTAGCAAAAAATCAAGAAAATACCTAAACTTGTAGGATCATATGGGAACCAGTTCTGGTGTGGCTGTCACTGAGCCTCTCAGCCTGAATTATGGTGGCTGCAAGGAAGCAGCCAGTTATAATATGTAAGTTATTTTATCCATCTATAAAAGGTTTGTAAAGGATGGAAATGCGAAGATCTTGGGTATGATTAAAATGAAAAGCAGCTGGTAAGTTTCTAAATTAGAATCCAAAGTCATAGCCACACTGCAGTGTTTCTTATTCATTTATTCCTGTATTCTTTATACTGTTCGTATACATTTACTGTGTACAGTATGTTGTGCATACAGTATATTTATATGTGAATACATATTTTTATATAAGTTATATCTCTATGTTCCTTCAGTACTCAGGAAACTCATTTACTGAGCATATTTTGAGGTGTATTAGGGCTAATAGTGTCTTTTTCTGCTGTTTTGGTTTATTCCAGTGTTCAGATTCATTAGTATAATTCCAGGCATTTATCACAGGATGCCTGTGCTGAGGGAAACTTAGTTTCTCTGAATGGTTCATATTTCGTTACTGGACAGTGAGTGACACTTTCCGAGAGCAGTTCATCCCAACTTAGAGCTGAATTACCATGTCAAGGCGCATATCTTTTGCTACTGTAATAGAGAAAGCTTTAGATAAATAGGCTGCCAATCTGAGAACTCATTTAAATGACTGAATTGCACTGCTGAGTTAGATGTGAGTACAGTTGGTGTGTATGTGGGTCTGGGGTGTTTTTTGTTTGTTTGTCGAGTTGGGTTTTTTCCCCCCAGGAGATATTCTGAAAAGGTCTGGGTAATCATGTGGTTGCCTGCTTATTGTATATTGTACGTATTGTTTAGTGTACTTACACTACTTGGCGATTAGCACAAATCAGGAGCAGAACAGCTTTGCACTTGTGTCTTGGGTGACAGGAAAAAATACACCCTTCACCGCTCAAATTCCCCTGAGAACTAAGCTTGGCTCTTCTGTATTGATGGGGATGCAGCTAACTCAGTAATACAAAGCAACAGAAAATTCAGTAGTAATTGATATATTTTAAATTAGATAGTTAACGATTATTTATTTATAAGTTGTAAATTTGCCTTTTAATTATGTACGCTGAGAAAACTGAATAATATTACAAGTAGGTAAAGGAAATGAACACTGAATGAAGTTGCCAGCTTTTAATTATGCAAATGAGCACCACTGCGGAAGAATTATTTAGTAATGTTTTTGTGCTTAGAATTGCAAATCTATCTCCACGATTGTGTTTAGAACAAACGAAAATGGATTTGTGTAACCTCTTTTCTGTAGATCTTTGCAATTAATGAGATTGAGCAGAAGTATCAGTAGTCTTAAGAGACAGTATGTAATGTGCAGTGGATCAGGATAGTAGAACTGAAATATTACTGCCGATATTCAGCTTGTAGGAGATCCTGTTATATTGTACTACATTACTCAAGAAACAACAATTACCTATTTTTCCTGATTTGTTTATATTATATTTTTATTAAATGTTTTATTAACTTTTTATAGCTGTATGGTTTTATGTTCTCTTTCTGCTGTGGAGCCCAGTTGGGTATCTAAGCTATGGCTCTTCCCCTGTTTTGTCATAGCCTCTCCTGCTCCCGCAGTACCCTAGATTATTTTCCTGGGGTGCCTTTTTTTCTTTTTTTTTTGTCTCATGTGAATTTTACAGCCTGGTGCTGCTCTTGCTGGCAAAGTACTTAGCACTCTGGCACTGGCTCAATGAGTAAAGAGTACTGAAAGAGCAGGCTAATTTATAGTCTCTTCACATCACCCTAAAAATGTATCTGAGCTTCAGTAATGTTGGTAGGCAGTAGGAAGTATATTTTTAAAATTCATTGGGAAAAAAAGAAGGAATTAAAAGCCCTGCAAAATAGTATTGTGACAGAGGGATACATGACGAATAAAGTGCATGTAGGAGCTTGCACACTAAACAGTGAATATCCTTTCCTAACAAGGAAAAGAGATGGGAGTTAGGTGAGAGAGCATTGTCTGTCACTGTCCGGCTTGACTGAGCTTTCCTTTTCTGAGTGAGAGAGAATTCTTGACTTTCCAAGTATAAAAGTCAAACTATCCTCTACAAAACTCTACAAAGGGGCACATGTCTCCCCCAACACTGAAGAACAGGCATATATAGATGAGTAATGGAGATAATCTGCCAGCTACCAATACCCAGAAATATTATTTTACGTTTCAGTGATTTACCTATGCTACACAAAAAAGACTGATATGAGACATTGCATAACACTGTATAGTATTAACATTTTGTTAATCCCTTTTTTTTCCTTTTTTTTTCCTTTTTTTTTCTTTTTTTTTTTTTTCCTTTGTGCGGGACTGGGATTGTGGCATGGAAATGCTATTTGGAAAGGAAAAATGTGTATTTTTAGAGGTGGGAAACCTGAAATTCAGAATGTGACCAGAACTGACTCTTGCCCATGGGCATTTTGGACAAGATCTCCCAAAATCTAGAAATATCACTTCTGAAAGGCAGTGTTCCCCAGAATATCATTAAAATATCACCCTTTGATATCTTCTGCTTTTGCAGTATTTTTTTGGCAATGCCACTTTATGAATGGTGACAGAAAACACCACATGACAGGCCAGCCTCAGAAGGTTTTATTTTTATGTCTTGAGCATCCAAGTATTTTAAGTAAATAAATTAACCTAGATATGAAATAAGATTCTAAAAGCGTAGCTGGGATTATTTTGTTTCTTGTCATTTTTTTATATAAGATTATGTCTAAACAAGGATTCCAAAGTTAATACTCTCTTAAACCTTAAGGAATTGTATGTCATTTCCTGTGGAGTTCTGCTGTAAAGTTTAGCTGATACTTAATTTATGTTAATGATTTATCTTCAATTGGCATGGATATGAAATTTTATTTATCAAATTTGAAATGCTAGTGGGACAACAAGTAGTTAAAAGGGGGAAATTATTTTTACGGAGAAATAAAGATTCCAAGAAATTAACAAGTTTGATATCCAAACAAGCCCTTTCTCAAGATGCGAAGGGGAATTTGCTATAAAAATTACACGGAAGTCGGCATCCAACATACACTGTGAGTGAAACACAGCGAAAGAAACCATATACTTTAATTCACCAGATGAACTCTCGTAATTAAGTGTTGCACAATCTGTGTTCTTTGCTCTGAATGGGGAAGTTGTGGTGTGAAAATGTTCCAAATTTCACAACTTTTAGGAAGTTTTGCACTTCTCAGGTAGCTTGTTTATTTTTTAGTTAAATATTCTACTCAATATAAAATCGTAAGACAGATTTCATTCGTATGTCAGTTGTTTATGAGCATTGCTCATTTGTTTGATAAACATGAACAAGACAGTGCAAACCACCAAAATGTTTGTCTAAATGGAAAAACCATAGAAGCATTTCTTTGTATTTGATGGCATGTTCTGCTCAAGCGTTTGAGGCACTCGGTTTGGAGAACAGTAAGATTCTCTACATTATGTTTACTATCTTAATAAATCTTTCTTGTTCAGAATAATGTTTTTGTCTTGTTTTTGTCCATGCATAAAATTTATCTTTTTAGAGCTTTATCCCTTTATTTATTACGCTCTTTCAATCTGATATATTTATTTATACGTTTAAGTACATTTACTGCATTTCTATTGCTAGTGGTTTTTGCAGCATGTTTTTCACTATTATCAGTCTGAAAGTATTGCAAGCTTGATTTCTGCACAAGTCAAAAGTTTAAATAAAGAAGAGAGATCGTGGTGTCTCCACTGAACTCTGGAAGTTTTGCAGGGATCAGCTTCATTTTACAGTTGGGCTACATACAGAAACTGTTCTTTCAAATGATCATTGTAACCTTGGTCTTGCTCTCTTTTTTTTCTTGCCATCCCTACTATGGCTATTTTAAGTCTGCCATATGGGAATGGCTAGTATAAATCTGAGGTCTTGGCAACACAATCACTCACCAAAAAAACCTCCTCACCCCAAGCACCTTAAAATTCAGATATATGTTTCTACTTGGTGCATACATAATATAAAATTGTTCCTCATAAGAATTATTAAACAGTATAATGTTTGGGAGAAATAAAGGATAGGGAAACAGACCAAAACATTATTCTGAACAGGAAAGATTTATTAAGATAGCAAACATAATATAGACAAGTTTATTATTGTCCACCGTTAATTTTGAATGGTTCTGCTGAGATTATTATTAGCATAGAAATAAACATGACCACTCAGTCATTCAGGATATTGTCCGTGAACAGGTTCTATTTACTGAACAAGTTCATTGTAATGTGTTACAGGAGATTATAACTGCTTGGTATTTTGTTCACATTTTGACATGTCCAAAAACATAAATTGTGGGTTTGTGTTTGCTTTTCCTGTAAGGTCTCTAAAACCTGTCTCGATTTATTTGTACATGCAGCCATCAACACAATTCCATAGCCGAAGTCATGTTTGCATGTAGCTCTGGACAGGGAGAAATAAACATTCTTCACTGTTCCAAATACTGATAACTTTTCAGTTTCAGCTTTGATTGTCATTATCATTTATTCTCATAAATTCCAAGAAATGAAATGTTCAAGGCTGGAAAAAACTCATTGTAATATTAGTTCTGCTACATTCAGATTTAAAAAAACAGTAAGGGCATATTCACAGCAAATATTATGAGATTTTACATTGTTCTTGCTATTAGGTTAGTCAGTGGCAGCATGCTTTTTTCTCCTTTTGCTTTTGCAACAGAGGCATTGCTGCTGTTTAGAGGAAGGCTGACATAGCATTGATATATTCTGTTCATTACCTGTTGATGTATAGGATAAAGAAATATATATTGAAAAAGGGTGAAAAAATAATGGTTATTTGCTCTACTGAATTGAGAAAATAACGCTCAGTCATTAGAAAGAAATTTAAGCCTGTGGGTGGGTATAATTCTGTCTCTTCTGCTTCATTTGCTTCTAGCTGGAGATGTACTAATTTGGAGTCTGGGCAATGAGCGACTTTGGTCATTCCTTGCAATTTAGAAAGACTCTGGGAAGATGGAAAATGCTTCTTCTAGAAATTGTGTGTTTTATAAGGGAGAAGTTAAAATAGGAAACTAGAATAGTTATTGCTATTAGTGCTAATAGTGCTAGGGAAAAAGGAAGAGTTTCTAGGTTCAAAGGGATAGCTCATCTTTTTTATGTACAATATAAGAAATATAATATATAATTATTTTCCAGTTGATGAAGGGTATTATTACAGGATACTTGGTGTGCTGCCTATCAAAGCTGTGGGTGGTTGAAGATAGTTTAAACAGTCTCTGTTTGCCTCTGTTCATTTAGGATTCACGAATTTCTCATCTAAGCAGAAGTGTATGCATTTTATGAAAAGGAAGAGAAATGTGTCATTTTTGGAAGCTCCTTAGCTTGAAGACCAAAACCCAAATTAATGAACGACATAAAAAAACCTTACACCTAGAAAACCGTGGAAAAACACATTTCCCACAGGGCTTTCAATTACACATAATCTTATCATCACAACTTTAGTGTTTCTGTCCATATGCATATGCAGCTTGGCTTTAGGGATTTTTTTTTTTCAAATATGCAAAATAAAAGTCACAACTGCCTATTATTTGATTTATTTATTTTTTTTTTACAAAATTAATTTAAATAGCTTTCCAAAAGGGATGTTGTTTATATAATGTTAACTATTCCTTTCAAAGGCTTATGGTGATGAAAAGTAACAACTCTGGAAAATTCTAAATAAATGCTAGTTGTTGTAGTTGGCTGGTGAGAAGACTGAAAAAACTGAATAGATCCTTTTTCTCCTCTGCCAAATTTCTAGGCCTAATTTTTATTAGTTTAGTTGTCAGTATGGTAAAATCTCATGTTAGTTACCAGCTCCATATATAAATAAGTGAGCATAATTCCTTAATTTAAAAAGTCTACATAGCTTGTATAAGTTTTGCTGTATTTGTGTGGGGTTTTTCTTAGGTGTGTTTTGTTGGGTTTTTTGTTTATACGTTTGGTTGGTTGGGTTTTTTTCTAATTCCTGAAACTAGTCTGAAGTGTCTTGATATTTCAGTAAGACCTAGACCTCAGAATTCAATCAGTCCTCCTCTTTCATTGATGTTTCTCCTCGAATAATCCAAGGCTACAAATAACGCTAAGGAGTACGACTGCATACATTGTTCATTAATGTGTCCTTGGAGTGCTGATGAATTTATCTTGAATTTTTCTCAAATTCATTGTCAGAGTAGAGCTTTATTTCATGGTTGTGGGCAAGTTACTTGCCACTGCTTTATAGCTAAAGTATTCCTGAAATTTTCCAGCATCCTATTTTATAGTTTCATATTCAACTCTTCACCAGGTATTTGAGGAGCTTTAAACTGTTTTGATAACTTTGTAATTGTAAAGCTGGTGCTCCATTTTCTTTCTTTTTTTTTTATTTTTTAAAGTATTTTTGAAACATGCAGCATGTAATTGAATAAAACTTGAATTTTCTGGAAAATGTTGCTGTTTCTAAGATTGTAATAAACTAGTCACTGGCTGAGTTGAGTCAAACTATTTACATACTGCATCTGTTAAATTTTTATTGTAAAAAATAAACATGGACATTTTTATTTGTTATACTTATAAGCCCTTATGCTTATATAATTACATGATCACCTCTCAAAAAATTAGTACTGTTATAGCTGAATCCTGTGTTCTCCATTTAGTCAGCCAAGATTGATTCATGACTCTAAGGACCTTCTTAAAGTGGTTGTGCTGTTTTGAAAAATTCAGAAATTTATGTATTGTTTTGTGTATCGTCTTTTGAAATGGCTAAACAACTTATAAAACATGGGGAAACAACATGCATGCAGATTCCTTTTCTTAAATTTCACGTAAATTGTTGGTTTCTTTTTCCTGTCGTATTTTATTATTGCAGCAGCACTTACATAATGAAATGTCATGTAAGATTTTTTTTTTCATTTCATCATTGAATTTTAAAACGTTGATAACTCCAGATATAATTTGCATTGAGGCAAAACTTGACACTGAAGAAACTCCTGCAAGCATACGTTCTTTTTTGATTTTTTGTGATTTGAACGATTGTGAGTATTCTTAATTTAGGGAAAAAAAAAAAGTGTTTCAGACTTTTTCTTCTCCTGCAAAGCAAACATGTCTGAAATATGTGATATGAAATGTAACAGATGCTTTCTTTGTTACCTGTCTACATTCCATCCAAAAAAGGGGGGGGGTTAAAACTTTAAAAAAAAAAAAAAAAAGTTTGATACAGAATATAATGTCTGCTGGTGCAGGAGAGAAGCCCTATAAAAGTTTAAAAAGATTGCTGCATAGGCCATTTCATCTCAGGCAGTTGTGAAAAGTTGTGTTGAAGCTGGGAGGTATATTGCTATTCCACTATGAGTATCTTCATAGTGATGTGTTATCTCAAAAATAGAAGACATTTTTTAGGGTAGGATTCTAGCTACATCTTGAGGTCTGGAGATCTTACTGGTAAAAATAAATGAATAATACAAAAGTTCTTTTTGTAAAGGAAACAGGCCTAAAGGTTACTTCTGGAATCTAAGGTGTTCCAAAATTATGTTAATTCTGGGGAGACTTTTCTAAACTCTTGAAAAGATATATTCTTTCAAGGTGTTTCATTTGTCATTATAATTTATGGTGTTATTTTAGTAAATGTTGACTTGACAAATGCATTGTACATATTGTACTGGGTTAAAATATTAGTTTTATTGGTAATCTAAACTGTAATATTTTTATAGCATTTCTTTTGGTAATTTTGACTTTGCTAATCAGTTCAGAGAAATATTGCTACATGTAGAATGGGATGCAACTGTTTACACTGTGTATGTGGCAGGCTTCTTGGGATTTTTTAAAAGGAAAGCTGTTACAAAAGGATGTGGAGAGTCAAAGGGCCATGTATTGTCTGGATGCAAGAAAGGATCAAGAGCTGTTCTAGAGGAAGATTTTGGACAGGAGGTAGGCAGATGAAGACAGACTTTGGTGGTGGTTGTCTGGAAATGTTTGTAATACTTGATGGAGGGGCAAAGTCTCAGTGCATGGCTGGCAGGATAGCGCAGGGCAGAGCAGTTCACATCCAGTGGGCACTGTCGTAATTTCTGAAGCTCTGGGAGCTCCCGAAGTGATGAGAAGCATCATCAAAAGCCAAAGGGAAGTGGTTTAATACCTAGGTAAATTGAACTAAATTACATTCGAGTTAATTTAAATGGTTGTTTATAGGGCTTCTTAACAAAAACAGTAGGAAATAATACATGTGAAACAGCAAGAGGTTGAGGATAACATGTTTTAGAAATGAACTCGTACATAAGTTCTGTTTCTACAACCAGTCGATAGGTAGTGGTAAAATTAAAGTGTGAAATGGCAAGGAAACAGCCAGGAGAGTGAGTCCCAAATGGGCTGGAGACAGAGAGAAAAGAAAAGGACAGAACTGTTTCAGCTGCAAGTGCTGACAAAATCGATGAGGGAAGAGGAATACTGTCTTTTTCTGAGGATAATGACCTAAACGGCACCAATTTAGTGGAAGGAAGATAGTTGAGGAGAAATGTAATGCAAAAGTACAGAGTATATAGGAAAGTTTAGGGCAGGGAGATTGGTGGTGATGATACATATAATAAATAATAAATAATAATAAATCCTGTTGTTTTTCTGATGGTATCAGAAATAGTCTTTCACATTGTAGGAGCAAAGCACAATCAAAAAGGCAATGCCTCTGAAAGATAAGGCTATGGAAGAAAGGTTAAGTGATATTTTTGCATCCATCTTCTTTGTGGATCCACTTTTTCTCACAGCATGCTAGAAAATCTGTTTCACATCAAACTGTTGATAGAAGACAACATCAACTATAGCAAACTAGTTACTCTTTCCTTAAGAATTCTTAAGCAACACAGCAGTGGAATAGAGGAGCTACTAACCATCACATACAGTCTCTTGCTTGAAGATGCCTTTGTATCAGGGGATGAGAAAGTGGGAAATCTGATGCAGATTTTTAAAAAGGGCCATAGAGAGCTAACCCCCACCATGAACTGAGGTAAGAGACAACAAAGCTTAGGGAATCTACTTACAGAAATCTATGACTATTAGATAACAGAATTTAAATTATTTTCTTTAGAACCTTAAATACAGTAGTACAAATTATAATAAAGAACAGAATTAGTGGCATAATGAAAAAATCAGGACAAAACAAGTATAACATTTATAAAAGGAGCTGATTGATACAATCTATTAGAATTTCTGAAGAATTCACTGAGTGTGTGGACAGGGGAGAATTTCTTGGTAGTTTTTAGTCGACCTGGATTGCCAAAGGTCATGCAGCAGTAACTCTTGCCAGATAGAGAAACTGAAGTAAATTATTACCCATAGGATGAGAAGGAAGGTCCTGATGTAGATTAAGACTTATTTAGAAAACAGAAAACAAAGGGATATAACAGATTAATGATAAAGTTTAGAATTGAACTAATTCTGCTGATTTGTGGCCTGATTCTCTACACATGTATTGATATTAAAGTACAGAAAAAGAATGTAATTCGAGTGTGTAAAGTAAGCGTGTTTACAAATCTTTTCAGGAGTCTGTATACTTAGATATTGTTGTGTTCTTTAAATAGTATGGGACTGTTACATAAGTGATGTGCTGGAATACAATAAAAGTAATGTCAGTGTCATCTTGAGGTTATATTAAATGACATGAGCAGTTTTTAGTTTTGTGGGGAAGGGGGCTTCACTTCTGTATACCAAACTAAAACAATTTTCCTATAAAATATTTCAGTATGATATATGTGTATGTATATAATCTTATACTTTTTTCCTCTTCAAATTTGTCTCCCCATCATAAATTTTGTACAATCTTTAATATTTATCTCTAGAAATCTGGGTAAAACTAAACAGTAACAAGGTGACTAACATAAAATTAATGAATATTAATGATTCTTATATTGATTGTAAGTGAGAGTCCCTTTTTCACTTGTTTCCTCTGGCAATAACTTTTCCACTATTTTAGATGGTTTTATTCCATATGCACAGGGTTTTATCTCTTTCATTGCTTACTGCGATTGTAATATTACTACGCATCTCACTTATCAGCGTAGTTCTGTTCCTTTAAATGGCTTTTTAGGTATTTCAGAAAATTGGATAGCAGTTATGATATTTGACTTCATCTTTTTACTAATGGAAATGATTTCTTTGGGCATGTTAAATCATGTCACAGTTATTTTCCTCTGAAGACATCTGACACCGTAATTCTTGCAGTTTTATATTAGTTAAATTATCCATTACCAAATATTGGACAATTTGCCTTTTTTTTTTTTTTGGTAAAAAAGTAAAACTGAATAGTATTAGCAACAAGAAGTTACTTTAAGAAAGCAGTAGATGTATTCTTCAGACTAGCCAAATGTTTAAGAGTTGACATTCATTTTACTGCTGTGATGAGTATGTTTTTTTTGAACTTACTGCTCCATCTGTGGAGTCAACCTAAAGAACTTAATCTGGAAGTATCTCATGATTTACTTTAAAACAGCTGTTGTTTTATATTTACATAGGAAATCCTAGGCAAACAGCAGGCTGTAGAGAAACATTAATGAAGATTTTCTACAATGTCAAGATGACGCTACATTCTCCACATCCTTCCTAAAACATTCCCAGCATTTTATTGGCTTATTTTGGCTGCTGTTGTACATTGAGCTGATAATTTCAGAGAAACATTGCTAATGACCCCTAGATCCCTTTCCTTCATTTTAGCTCTTAGATCTGAGTTCACTATTATGTAGGCATGGCTTAGATTAATTTCCCTAGGTACATTACCTTACAATTATCAACTCTGAAGATCATCTGCCAACATGTTGCCCACATGCTTGATGTGGCAAAGTCTTCAGGAGTTGCACCACTGCCCAGAAGATCTTAATATCATCTGCAGATACAGACTGCACAGCGTACTGCCTTCTGCAAAACACTAATGAAGTCATTGAATGAACCCAGTACCAGTCTTAACCAAAAGCTTTTTCTCCATCCAACAGCTGCTTAGCTTTTCTAACTCAATTTGCTGTGGAAGCTTGTTAGTGCCTTTCTGAAAAGGCCATGTGCTTACTGATACCTTCCTAGACATTCAGCAGGTCTCCGAGCCAGGATTTCCCTCTGCAGAAGTTGTGCTGGCTCTTTCCAACAGACCATGTTTGTCAATGTACCCAGTGACATTATTCTGTATTACAGTCTTAAGAGATTGCAAGGAATGGAAGTTAGGCTTGGTGGTCTGTAGTTCCTCGAATTGCGTCTTTGGAAAGAAATTAGCCTCCTTTGCAAGGGGAGGTTGCACTGACAACCTGATGCTGCCCTGCTGCCTCAGCTTTTTGCAGTGACATTGCAAAGCTTTGCCAGCAGTTCTGCAGCTTCCAGTTGGTACTCTGAGGTAAAAGCTACTCAGTCCAGGTGACTTACTAACATCTAACTTACCTATTGATCTGATAGTCTACATAGACACTGTTAGACTGTTAAACACCTTTTTTTGGGGGGTGAGGTGATAGAAAACTGTTTCACTGTTTTCCCTATTTATTTTTTCTATTTGCCTTCTAAGTGTCTGTGACCAGTTACTGATTGTTTTTGTCAAAATGCCAGTTGTACCCTTAGATATTTTCACAAACAGTAATTAGGAAAAATTAGATAAAATTGAAGACATAATCTTATCCTAAGGCTATTGGTGAGTATTACCAAAATATCATAGAATCATAGAATCAGAATAGTTTGGGTTGGAAGGGACCTTTAAAGGTCATCTAGTCCAACCCCCCTGCCGTGGGCAGGGACATCTTCAACTAGATCAGGTTGCTCAGAGCCCTGTCCGACCTGACCTTGAATGTTTCTGAGGATGGGGCATCCACCACCTCCCTGGGCAACCTGTTCCAGTGCTTCACCACCCTCGTTGGAAAAAATTTCTTCTTTATGTCTAGTCTAAATCTACCCCCCTTTAGTTTAAAGCCATTCCCCCTTGTCCTGTCACAACAGGTCCTGCTAAAAAGTTTGTCTTTATATATCCCGAATATAGGGATATTAATGTGTGTACAAATGTATAATAGGTGGAACAGTTAAAGGAAAAATGCTAGCAACAGTTAGATGCAAGACTCAATCCTAAGTATGTAAAATATAAGATCCAGAAAATAGAATAAACTGGGAAGACTTTTAATAAGATTGTCATTTGAATCTCTGATAGTCTTTCCCCCCCGCCCCCCCCCCCCAAAGTTTGCCTCAATGTTAGGACTCTATGTAGTACTTTGTTATCTTCCAGGCCATCGATTAAGCAGCATTATCTGAAAACAGTTCCATATGAGGCATGTTAGGCTAAAATATGTGTGATTCTGCACGAATACAAATACTAACCAGCTTTGAAAGTGATGGAGTTGGATTTTCTATCCACTGTTTTATGATAAGCCAAGAATTCTCCTTTAGTTAACGATGGTTCTACCTTTTTAGTCTTTTCACCATTTGTTAGATATTACAATTATCCGTAACATCTATAAATTGTGAAAAGCATAAGGTGGCATCTAGTCATGGTGATCATCAAAACCAGTCTTAGTTTCTCAAATCATATAATGCTTATCAGGATAAAGTTGCTCCACATATATATGTTTAAATATGTTTATAAAGAATTAAAAACTATTTTTGTCTTATGTCCCAGTTGATAATAGATGTTAATCTCCAGGATTTTTTTTAATATCATGTTCATAGGTGTAGTTGTGAATATAGTTAGCATAGCTAGAGTTCTTAATTAAATAATTCTTTGCTGACAGATATTTTACCATAAGTAAGAAAATGCTGTGCATATCTGTTTTCTTTTTGTGCTGTGTGCGCGTGTGTGTGTGTATAAATGTCATAATAGATTGTGTCTGGATTTCAGACTCATGTATTTGTGGTTCAGCATCAAGTTTTTCACTTGACGGTGGATGTAATGTCTTTGCATTGTTTAGCTTTCTTGATGAATGTTTGATAACCAGAGGAATCTAGATTTGAAAACAATCCTGCCATATCATTATAATTCCTGGATTGCTCATGATAAAAATGAGTTGACTGGAGTGTGCTGGCCAGACAGTTTCAGTTGAGTTTTGATCTCTCTAGACTGATTCTACTTTGCACATACCTTAACAGGTGATACTCTGAAGTACAGGTATAGCTTTTGTTTTGTTTTGTTTTGCTTTCCACTGATATTAATGATCTTGAACTCCATTTCTGGGTATGCATGTGCTTAGCTGGCTTCCAAACAGCACGTCACGCATAGCCATTCAGAGCTTCTGTTAAGACACAAATCACATTACGGGACACTGACAGATTTTTTTCCATTTATTTTATGTGGCCACATGTGAGAGAGAGTCTAGAAGGATAATTTTAATAAAAACCAAGTTCTGTCATTGGTGAATAAGCTCAAATATACAGTTCAAAGAGTTCTTTTTGAAGGGTTAAACTCACCCTTGTCAGATGGACAACTTAGGTTAGATTGGTGAAATAGGTTATTTTGAGTGACACTCCAGTACTGATTACCTTCAAATTGAACTACTGCTCAGGGAAATTTTTTTGTCATACTGCACATTTTAAAGTTGGACATAGAGCTGTGTTACGTACTTTTCTCTTGGCTGAATGTGTCAGTCTACATGTAGCTTCCTGCTTGTCTCTATTTCATAGGTAAAAGGTTTGTATGTTAACACATTTCACTCCATTTTTTCTGTTGTCTTTCTAATTCATTTAGTGAATTTCAGTGAGTATTGGTTATTTTGGAAAGTACGAGGAAATGACTGATTTGTTAATAGAAAGTGCCAAGCAACTTCAGTGTTTTTAGGTGAAAGCTTGAACTGCAGATGTTAAATGTCAAACTTTGTTTTCTTAAAGTAGTTGTTTAATGAAGGAAAAAAATGCAGAGAATATGATTTTTCCTTGTGGTGATTAACTTATTGTAATTCTATATTGCATTTAAGTTTCAAAGCTTTTTAAGATTAGTGGATAGTAATTAAATAATGGTAATTCTGGAATTAATAATGGCAAAGTTAATATTTGTTTAATAAAGAGAATTTTAATCTTTCATAGCTTTCAGAAGCTCTTTGGATAAATGTTGTTCTTTCAGATATTTTAAAACGTCTCATGTAAGCCTAATCTTTAAGGGGATACCCTGCACATGAGCTGTGGTTCTGCCCATCGCAAGTTTTTGATGTTGCAAGGATGTTGTCCCTGTTTAAAACTTTAGTATGTTGATGCATGCACTAACTAGCTAGACACTCCCATTGACAAATACAGTTTTGTAGGACAGTAGAGATCTGTTAAGTGGAAAACCAGAGCAATGTGCTGGTTATTTTGTAAAATTGTGATCATATTAGGGCGAAAGTAAGTACAGGGCATAGTGGGGTAAAAGGCTTGTAAATACCATTTTGTATTTCTATTTAAAACTACAAGTTGTACAAAAGATGAGGTGAAAAAAACCATAAATTATTTCATTTTCCTTTATGCAGCACCTGGTGTATATCTTCATAAAATCTTGTACTTCTGTCTGAAATATTAGCAGAATGAAAATGGAGCATAAATTAAAGGAGTTTGTCATAACTAATGACAAGAGGTAATTTGGCTGTCAAATACAACGCAACACAATATTTCAAGCAAGCAAATACTAATATGGCTAGAAAGAAATCCATTAGCTTTCAAGTCTCTCTTTGAAGTTATCTTGAGAAGATTTAGGCAGGAAGAAGAAACATTTGGAATGCATTGAATACCGCATAACAGGAACATAGATACAGCCCTTCCTAAAAATACTGCTTGAAATTCTGGTCCCTTAATCGGACCATCATATGACAAACAACATCATTGTGGATAAAGTTTCAGTTGAAAATAAGGACCTATTTCCTAATCATCTTTATTAGGTTTCCTAGTAATTATTACCAAAAAACAAACAATCCCCCCAAAAAAAAACCCAAAAAAACCCACCCCATGGTATCAGCAATCTGTATGGCTAAGAGTAACTGCATTCTTTTGTGACTTCATGCACTAGGTCCCTGTTCATACACTTAGATAAGAAAATTACTTCACAATGCAGTTTAATTTAAAAACAAACAAAGCTTCCACTTTGGAATCTTCCTGCAAGAAATAAAAAGGGACAGGAATTAACATCAGCTTCCAAATGAGCTGGGACCTTAGCTCACAAAGAAAATAATGAAATTAAGATGTGGTTAAAAATAAACATTAGAATAAATTAGCTCCAGAACAAAATCACTCTACTGATTGAAAAGAGAGGAATATTTTCAAAAAAGATGGATTTTAACATGCTTACAAAATAAACAGAAAACAAAACAAAACAAAACCGTTCATCTTAAAGCCTTGAAGAAAATGCCATCACGCAGTGATTCTGGGTGTCCCTGTAAGGAACTCCAAACTGAAATTTTGAAGTCCTGTTCGTTTTCAGTTTTGCCATATTGTGTGCTAGAAACAGATTATTTTCTTTGTCTTTTTAAGAAGTAGTGCTTTGAGTTTCTGGGAAAATGGGGCATTATTAATTCCTTCCAGTGATGTCTCTGTGGGTATCCTATTATACAAGTATAAGTCTTTACCTTCAAATACAAATATTTGAAAGCTACATATCAGGATTGAAGAAAGTGAGTGCAGTAACACTCCACCATGTCTCATCACTGTCTTTTGTGGACAAATTCTACATACTTAATTTAGCATGTGTATTTTTGATATGGTGTTTCTGGATGTTCCAGAAGGAAGAAAACTTTTAAAATACGGGGGACACTCTTGCATTGAACTTTATAGGGAAGATTGTGCTGCTGTTCAAGGATTTACCCAAAGAATGAAAAGCTGTCTGCAGATTCCTCCTCTGAAATAAGGAGCAGAGCCTACTATTGCAACAGCGTGTACAGAATTAGGATAAAATTCCTTCCCCCCCCCCCCCCCTCTCATTTCAGACAGTACAAAGCACTCTTGTTCCCTTGTCAGGAAGGTGATACCAAAATGCCTGTAGACTAGAATACTAAGTGAACAAAGATCAGTTTAATGAATTGCATTTTAAAAACTTCATCCACTGCTATTCAAGTTTCTATCCATTTTTTCTCCAATGGATTAGTGTTGTATCTTTTAACATGGAAGAGCAGATAATTTAAAGTGAAGATTAACATAATGTTATTGTGCTATTTTTTTAAATGGCAAATTTATATTAAGGATAATTCTGTCATACTGTGTATTTTGGAAAAAGATCAATTAATAATGGAACCTATTTTATTATATATACTACAGCTGGTAGTTTCAAAATTAATTATTAATAAAATTCTACCATTTCCTCAATCAATTTGGCTTAGTAGAGATTTTATCAGGTTTTATTTCCCCATAGGAAGGTAAATGTGTTCTCTGGTGAGTACGTTCCTTTATGACAAAAGAAACAAATAGTTTTATTTAACTACTTGTACTTATTTCTGAAACAATTTTTTTGGTGAGTACGTTCCTTTATGACAAAAGAAACAAATAGTTTTATTTAATTACTTGTACTTATTTCTGAAACAATTTTTTGTAGGTTTTTTTCTTAATAAATAGTGTTTATTAAAACATGTACATGTACTTTGGAGAGGCCTGATCACTAAATTTGGAAGTTTTCATGCAAAATCAGATTTTTTGAAAAAACAGAGATTCTAATGTCTCTGAAATAGAGCTACAGATGGAGATAGATTTTCACTTCCAGACCATTTTAAACTATATTTGTGGTTGGCAGACCTTATTAGGGTTAGATGTATCCTAAATCAAATGTGACAACTAATTAATACAGTTTGGGCACATTGTTCTCTCCTATTCTTCTCCTTGCCTCCTTGTTTTCACTGCTTCCTTGTTTTTCTGGAAATTTTTGTCCAAATGACAACAGTGATCAGAACAATTATATGGTTGAGAAGGGATGGAGTGGGCATGCTGTGTTTAGGAGCTTAAGGATCCTCCTGTCCTCCTGCCAGTAATATGTTTTGAGACTGACCTTGTGCTTGCCCAACTTAATTATTTCTAAATAACCCCGGATCAGAAGGACATTTTTAGTCTTAACCTGGCAGTTGTTGCATCAAACTTGGACAGTGTGGAGACTTGCAGTTTTTATAAATGTAAGAAGACATATTTAAAAACTTTTTAAATTTTATTTTAGGATCATATGTATTAAAAGAAAAAACTGAATAATTTTTGCAACACTGTGATAATAATTTAAGGTGTTATAACACAATTATTGTATAAAAATATTGATAATGTATCTACTTTTCAAACAGCAACAATTCATTAGTTATAAGCTCAGAAGAAATGCCTACAAGGAGCAGTTTTTAAATAGTGTAGGATGGTGACTTATCCACAGTAATACCATTACAGTCATGCTTTTGAGAGATACTTGTGTCAATTTAGAATTTATATGAAGAAGATAGAATTCCATAGGTTGTAAGCTAATTAACCTCAGAAATTTTGATTTGGATGTGCTTTTTGTTTAAAACAACTAATCGAGTATGAAAACTGAGTTTTATACTGATTAAAACTGCGATAGATCTTAACAGTTCCCTTGTGAATCCCTCTGAATCATAAACGCACTATGAATATCTACAAAAACTTTATTTTGTAGTAAAGTATTGCTATTAGAGGCTTCTGAATTTATACCATAATTGTGCTTCCTACATGTTTTATACAGACATGTATATATAATTATATTTTACTAAAATGTACTAACACAGAAACTTCAACAGCACACAAACAGGTCAAAAATCATTGCGAGGGTGTCATAAGTACACTATTGACTGTACAGAATGATACTAGAACGCTATTGAATATTGATTTTAAGTTCAGGCATCTCTTCAACAGTCAGTAAAGACACGCTCTGTCAGTCTTGCAATGGAAACAGCTTGCTTCTTTTCTGACCTATAATGTTTCCTAATTGTTATAAATAAGCTCCTCGGTACGCTGCTTTTATGTATTTTTTTTCCCCTCTCCTTTCTCTTTCTTTTTGTTCAGTGTTGTTACTTTTATAGCATACATAACTCGTTTTATGGCACAGTAATTGAAATACAGCTAAAGTGTCTTTTACTCTTTTTACATTGTGGAGTGTAGAAAATACACAGTGCAGGGTTTCCCTGTGTGCGATGCTATGGATAGAATTAGGCAGGCTAAGCAAGTTGTGGTTTCTTGCTTTTCTACACAGAGGCATGTATTTTTTTTCGCTCTCTCTCATTTGGACTGGCAAGGAATGCATAAGTAGCATAGAAGGATTGCATCCATAGCAATGTCTGGCCATTTAATTTCAGTCTCTTAATTGTCCTTTCTGCTGCATGTCGCTGGAACTTGCAACTTGGATGACTAAGTGAAATATGCCGTTTGTGTAGGACTCTACAGTGGCTTGTTGCTTTCAGTATTAACTGAGTTTGTGTGTATATTTAGGCGTATATCCTCAATACCCATTGGCATCTTCATTTTTTCCCCACTAGTTTTGAAATAACAGTTTTTTAGAAAAGGGTGGAGTCAGGACATAAAGATCTTTGCTTAGCTGAAATAGTGATACAATGGGGGATTTGATTCCTCTGTTTATTCCAAATCGTCATAAGCTGTAGATGCCTTTAGTGCCTTTCAGTTCTTTTCCATTGCAAGACTCTTATCACCAGTCTTGAGCGAATAGTACATAAATGATTCAAATGAACAAATAGTACAGTGAATAAAGTTGCAGCAGGAAATCTTTACCAATAAATATAAAGCAAATATAAATATACTTTTGCAGACAGTAATTCTGACACCTTGAACAATCTGCCTCATCATGAAAAGAGTAGATAGGAAAATTCCTGCTTAAAAAAAGGAATGTCTTAGATAAGAATATGTTTTTATCTTTACACAGAACTGGGTTTCCAAGGAGTCAGATACTCAGAGTATGCTGATATACCTGACCTAGAAATTTAAACTGCAATTTTAAATTCATTCCGTCTCTAGGACAGAGGCCCCACTTTTAGTTGTATACATGCCAGATTGCCTTGAAAACATTTCCCACAGATCTCATGAGATGATGTCCCAGAAACTTGACTTTTAAGGCAAGAATGACTCACTCTATAGGCTGAATGCATAAGACACAAAGTAGGGGTAAAAGTTAATTGCTAAAGAATTTTGTCACTATTTCAGAGAGTAGAGTATTTCAGTAGTATTTTCTAATATGGTAAAGTAGAACTTTATTTCATTTTCTTTTGGCAATAGATACTTCGTAATTGAAGCTAATTATAATTAAAGGATGCAATAAATGTCTCCTTTAAGCATAAATATTTTTAAACTTTTTTTTCTTTTTAACTTTTATCCATATTAAATCAGACCAGTTAGCCTTTCTCAGGAGCAATACTGCTCATCATTAAATGGATATAAGCTTAAATTGCACTACTTCACATTCTCCTATAGTAAGTGTAATACAGACAATGAAGAGCCCAGAATAAAAATTTTTGTATTCACTAGGTGAAATATCTTCCTGTACAGAGGGCTGAGCAGTTTCTTTTTTTTGGTCTGTCTGAAATTTAACAGCCTGTATGATAAAATGAGATGCTTCTTACATAAACAAGAAGATCAATCTAAGCTCTCTGAGGAAAACGTATTATGAATGATAGTGGTTACTCTGCTTTTTTTTGTCTGCTACATTGATTTATGTACTATAAATGTTTGATTTCAGTCTAGATAAGTGGGACTAGTGTAACATAGTACGCATAGATTTTATTTAATTTAGCAGGCCATAACATCACTAAAATTTTGGGTTGAAATATTTACTGACTGCAAAAGCCAGGCATATTGTACTAAACCAAAGCAGTAAGTCTATCCCTGGAGATAAAAAAAAAAAAAAAAAAAAAAAATCAATTTTTGCTATCTTTAGATCTTGTAAGCAAATTAATTGCCTTTTAGGCCTTATAATTCCAAAAGGGGTTGATTACCCACTCTCTTCCAGTGTTTTGAATAAATAAATAAACACAAACTCTTATCTAGTCATAGAGTCCTGAAGAGGTGGGTGTTACTTTTCCAGCCTAGTTGTACATATTATAAGTTTACACATGAACAGCACAATATTGCCTCTCTGATAATGAATGGCATTGTAGGCTCAGGGAAAAACAGTACTTTGGATCTGACATTTCTCTTTGTCACACGTGCATTTGTAGTACTTATTGTCAATATTTTATTACATTTTCCCAAGATGGCTTGGTGAAAAAAAATGAAGCCACTGATGGTTGAACATGTGCTTGGTGTACAAATGTGGAAGAGGTTGGAGTTGACTGAAGACCTTGTGCTTGCTTACAGTGGTAGAGGCTTCAGATGGGAAGAAGTCTGCACTATTTTGGCAAAGCTCAAAGCAAGCTTTACATACAGTAAGAAGGTTTGAGGAGGAATTGTGCTTCATCAGACAGCCTGACAAGTAGCTGTACAATGCTTCACTAGTCCAGTAGCAGTTTCCAGTGATGAGCATGTAAGGTGGAGCCCTTCTAGAGAATTTAGAAACAGAGTATGGTAATCGCTGTACTTCCACTAGCTTGAATCTATGTGCAGAAATTGAGTGATAGACTCTTAATACTCACTTTAGAAGCCAAAGATAATTCACATCTATCTTTTTTTTTGTCAGTCCAGTTGTTTTTCTTTTTTTTTTTTCCTTTTCTTTGTGAGGTATCAAAAATGCAGTATTTGAAGTTCTGACTTCTCTGAGGTGTACAAATAGTGTTATTACCCTCCTCTACAATATGATACTTTTGACTATGAATTTTGAAAGTGATTGCTATTCTTGTCTCTGCCAAACCTTCTTGGCTCCACTTACCTCTTTTCCTGTTCACCGCCAGCCTCGCTTTTCCTGGTGCCTTTGATGATTTCTAAAATTATTTTTCCCACTTAACAACTGGCTTTTTATTCTCAGTTTATTTCTGAGAACCAGCTTGCATTTTGAAATAAAAAAATGCTGTATGATTACTTTAGCATTCATAATACTAGGATTTTTCAAGTTCTGTGAACACAGTATCTTTATCTTCACTGGCATTTGTGTAAATAAATGATGCTGTGTACCCATTCTCTGAAGTTTTAATGAAAATATTAAGTAAAAAGAGACTCACAATTGCTGCATCCAATCAGGTAATTCATTAATCAGTTCAGCAAAATACCCTTATATGATGTCATAGCTAATCCACTGGAAATTAGTTCTGCAAAACATTTATGAGCACTAGTGTAAATGTTTTATGAAACCATGTTTGCATATTGCTCTTAGTTCTATTGTTAATTTTTAGGTTGTTATTTACCATTTTGCAATTCATTAGAAAGTCAATTATTCCTTGAAACAGAGTTGAAACAGATATGTGAAGAGTTTACATTTTACCTCTTTTTCCTCAGTTAATAAATACTTTCTGAAAGGATCCTAATTTGTTGACCAACATTTCAACTAAACAACCCCCCCTAAATTAATCAAGTATTTAGTTGTTGCTGCTTATTTTCATGGGCCCACTCCACTGTTCTGCATCAGAAGCTCAATATATATATGTTAGCTAATTCCTGTAATTCTCCGAGATTTATATTTCCTATGCTTGATTTGTATTTCTTCAGCCTCTCTTAACTATTCTTTTACCTGACTTCATAGGAACTATTTTCCGTGATCTCTCATGAGTTATAAATTGAAAACAAAAACAAAACCAGGAATTCAGAATCATAGTGGTACTGTGCTGATTACTCATTTGGAGGCTTACTGTTGTGTAAGATTGCACAATAGGTTGATGTTCACCAAATAGATTCCTGTCTCCAATGATGTATTTATGCCACGCATCAAAAACATCCCAACCAAATAAAACCAAGGCTTCAGGAAAATATTCTCTCATTGATTAGTCAGTGAGATTTTGCTTGCCAACTTCTTTTCTGTATTTATATAGTACTAGCCTTTAAAAAGATCTGTTCTAAATTTTAAAAACACAGTCTACCTGCTTATTCACTCTGATTCCAAAACTGTAGCACCATTTTAATTATTTGTTCAGGTAATATGAGTTTCTGATGTAACTGCTGTATAAAAGCTATGTCTATTAATTATTAGTAGTTAACTATTGTACAAAGGACAGCAATTTTCCCAGCATCAACAAAGTGATAAGATTAGAGTAATGCTTCTGCATGTTCCAGATTCCTCTTTGTTAACTACTGTCTTCAGTTCAGGAAATTAAATTAGTTTATTAAGAACTTTGATACATATAGAATACTATAGTGCATATTTAAAAGTTTTGGACTGTATTTTTCAGTTATCAGTGTACCTTCCAGTAATGCATTATTAGGCTAATGTTTTTTATTTCTATCTTTCTACAAGGAGGATAATAGAATGTTTGTTATTAAAGACTACATTTTTGTTATTTAATTGTGCTAGAAAAGCCAAGATTGAAGAGATGTGACTTTTAAGTTTTGCAATATGGTATGGTTTGTGATAGCCTCCAGTAGTTTTTGCAATTAGATAGTGAGGATGGTGATTCTCTAGTTGCATGTAATCCTGCTTGACAAAATGCTGATTATGTCTCCAGCAAATTAGTCTTTTTGAATCTGAATGCTAGAAGAAGTAAATAAAGACCAAGATGGCTTTTACGCCTGATCATGAGTTACTTGAAGAGATGGGAGGCTGAAAAAAGAAAGCGATTTCAGTAGCCATTTTAGAAATTAAGCAGAAGGAGATTGTTTTTGGAGACAATGCTGCTTTAAGTCATGTTGCATGAGACTCAGACCACAGGCCATGAATTAGAAATGGCGGTCATAATCCAACAGCAAGTTATAGGGTCACCATAGGGTCACCATATATTATAATGAGATTTCTCACATTAACTGTTAAATCCCTAATATTTTACAGGACTCATAAAGAAGACAGATTTTTTTGTATTTTTGCAGCTCCCAAGCACCTTTTCAGGTGTCCAAGAAAGCAGTTCTCTTAGCGACACAGATCTACATGGGCTGGATGCATGGCATTTGTCAAACATCCTATTCAGTTAATCTGAACAAATGTACAGTGGAGAATCAGGCTGTTTTATTAGGTCTCTGTGTTGTGGATGGCACATAGAATGTCATGCAGTCTGTCACATCATACATATAGACTTAGGAAGACATAGAGATTCATTTATTCACACTGTAAAATAATTACCCACTGCTCGTTGCAGTAGAAAAATACTGTTTATGTGTGACTCACTTGCCTGAGGAATTAGGTGTCTGCAACTGGTGTTGCGTATAAAATCATTGAAATGAATCCATGCCAAAGAAAAAGATGCCTTGCTCTGAAGGAGAAGTCACAGTTTGGAGAGGAGGGACAAGGAGTGGGTTATTTAATTTCTAAGAGGACTCTGATCAGAATCCCTAAAATATTTCAGACAACTAAGGAAGCTGAGTCAAGAAAATAATTATAAGCATTTATTATTTTCAGTGTGATTATTTATTATGTTGTTGCAAGGAATGGAAAGCTTTGGAACCCTAAAAATACTAGGTTCCCTGTTGCTTTGGGGACAGCTTGACAGGGATGTTAGGAGTGGAAGGAATGGCTAGTGTTAGGGCAATTATGAGCTCGTTTTCTGTAAAGGGATAACTGCCTCAATAATATGCTGAAGTTAGTGAGGAATTAGCTTTCCATAAAGCTGGAGTTTACTGTGGAATGGCCCTAGTGTCTTAAGTCAAGATCCTAAGTCCGTTAATGTCAGGAAGCAGGAAGTCTTCAAAGGCTGCATCACCAGAAGTTTGCATAAAGACGTGATAATAGACTAAGAAATAGGATGCATCCACCAAAAAAGAGTGTTGCTGAGGAAAAAAGCATCAATGCAGTAGGAGTTTTCTTAAGTGTTAGAGGCTCTATTTTCAGACTTTACTATCAACTATGAGTAAGTCTGTTGATCAGAAATATAAAAACTAGGAATTCTTTGTAGAGGATATTCCTTATCAGAAATACAATATAGGGAAAGAATTCATTATGCTGAATTGGATTTTTGCAAACTCTGACTTTATACAGCATTAATCACTACAAGTAAGAGGAACTATTCAGAACGTTTCTGATCAGAAGGCTTGATTCATTGATACAAACATGGGTGTTTTTCTTCTTTTCTTTCCATACATTCTTCCTTTGCATAATTGTACTGATTGGATCATGCCAATCTTCCTCACAGCTCATTAAGTAGGCTTTTCCCCCTTGTCCATGGATATCTAATTAGTTATAAATTCCAGTTTGAATCACTTGTAGGGCTAAAACAGACTTCTGGAGAACATCTGCTCATTGTTCTGTCTTTTTATAGCTGCTTCTCTGTCTTTTTATAGCTGCTTCCACACCAGCATCTTAAAAAATCTTTGTTTTCCAGTCTTTTTATTCTTCCAGATCATTAAGGAGCTTGTCTGTCTCTCTTTGCTGTACCTAACCTCCCTTGAATATCCTGTTCATAAGAATCTGACTGAGTAATGACATCTGAGTACACAGTCTCCAACAAATCAAGTGTTTCATGTTTGTCAATTTTCCGTTTTGCTGACCCTAGCTTCTTGTAGGGACAGGCAGCTGCACACTGCCTATTCATAAAGCTGGCTCAGTATAGTTCAGAGAAAAGCAGTTATTTTTTCTTCCATTCTTCCAGCAGTGCTTACAAGTATCTTAGAAGATAAAATGGCGTAGGCACTGGATCTTCCTTCAGTCTCTTCTTAGTATAAGAAGGCTTGTTTGTTCAATTCCAATCAGTCTTCTCTTCATCAAGCTGTATTGATTCTTTTTTCTTTTCACAGTGGGGAGAACACATTATCTGTAGGGTGAGTCTCATTTAATTTTCATTACTCATTTGAGGAAAGTCAGGGAAAACCTCCACCTGCATTAAACTATCAAAGGATTTAGCCCAATTCCCTCCAGTAAAGAACTGAAGGTAGTTGAATGCAGTAAAGATGAGATACAGATGAGATATAGATGACCACCTGAATCTCTCTACATTTCCCACAGCGCTTGAAAGGATTGGAGATTTTTACCCCAGAAATTATTTGAGTTCAGTTCTATTGTTTAATAACCATGATGTTGGCACCATCCTTTTGATTGCTTTAAAAAAAAAAAAAAAGAAAAGGAAAAGGATTAGCTCAGTACTGCCAATTTAGCTAGTTAATGTGTTAATGTGCCTGGAAGAAATGTGACATTTAATCATTACATATTAAAAGTCTTCATTATTAGCAAGTCCTTGGAACTCCTGTTCAATAAGGAAACAACTCTTGTGTGGTTGAGCTTCTGTCCTCCTCAGTGCTTTGTATCCTGCTAAATCTGAACACGTTGACTGTTAGGGAATGAATGTACTTCTGCATGCATTTTCTGGAAGGAGAAAAAACAAACAGAAATGGAATGGAGAAAGTGAAAATGTGGACATAATTATAAGAATAAAATAAAGCGTGTGCTTCCATTTTTGATGAAAAAAATTTCCAAGGTGAAAATTTTGCTAAGGCGATTTAGGAGTTTAGATCTCCTTTTCCAAAGGAATATTATACCTTTAATACTCTCAACCACATTTAAAATAGGTTTTGAAAAGATTGTTAAAATGTTTTTCACCTTGGGATCTTAAGTCATTTAGGAGCTTTCAAACACACCTGTTATGTTTCTTTCTAAAATATCAGCTAAAATCTGAAAAGAAAGTAAAAGTTCTTTTGCTTTTTAAAACATAGAACTGAATTGTTTAGTTATTAAAGTTATTTTTAAAAGTGCAGCAAACAATAATTCCAAATTTCATGTAATAAAAAGGCAGACGTTACTCCACTGTTGTATTTGTAATGCTTTTTTCAGATCATAGAGGAAGATGATTCTAAAGGTTACTCTCACTTGAAAGTTTTACAAATTGCACTTCATGTTCAGCATCTGTTGGTGTGGGATTTTTTGTGTGAGATGTCATTGGTCATGTGGGTGATGGAAAGATGAGAAGACTTTTGTTACAGTATTAAAATGCCATGGTTGTTTTTTATAAAGAGGCGGGCACAGGTACAGGCCATCACTGTGAAACCACATTTATAAATGATGAGATTACTAATCACAGGGAACAGTTACATCCATTAGTAAAAAGGAAGATGAGGGAGCTTAATGTAAGGGAGGAAATGCTGAACACAAAAAAGGAAACAATTAGTTACTTGGTCCCTAATATTATCATATTAACTTAAAAACATGTAAACTTAAGCAATGGAGCTGTAATTTCATCTTAGATTCCTGGTGTCTGCAGAAACAACTCGGGTTGTTCTCCATTGCTTTATGGTCTCATCTGAAATAGGATCATAGAATCATAGAATTGTTTAGGTTGGAAAAGACCTTTAAGATCATCAAGTCCAACCATTAACCTAGCACTGCCAAGTCTACCACTAAACCATGTCCCTAAGCAGCACGTCTACACGTCTTTTAAATACCTCCAGGGATGGTGACTCAACCACTTCCCTGGGCAGCCTGTTCCAGTGCTTGACAACCCTTTTGGTGAAAAAATTTTTCCTAATATCCAATCTAAATCTCCCCTGGTGCAACCTGAGGCCATTTCTTCTTGTCCTACCTTGACCTAATGGTGAAATTATAGATTAATAACTGAAATCTGTATTTATTTTCTGTTTGTGTCTCCAACCATTTCCATCAATGCAATTTCATCAAAATCCTCTCAGAGTATTTTAAGTATTGGGTTGTTCATGAGTGTTATCTCAGCACAATGGTGGTAACCAAAATGTTAATATTTATCCCATGGTAAAACAAACCTGTTATAATTTTTAAATTCTGTTCTTTTAGACTGGAGCAGGACCCCATGTTGGTAGGTGCTATAAAATGAGAGATTACTCTCTATATATGTATTTTTTTAATCTAATTCTGGCAGTGTGTTCTATCTTCTTCTATTAAGATAAATTCTGTTATTTTCTGGCTGTACTCTATCAGGCAGACAGGTGAAATATAACTTACCTTTTTAGAGCTGTGGATAGCAGTAAGATATGATCCATGTGTATATTCTAGTAAGACCAAGACTTTTGTTTGCATATTGATATCATTATAATTGCTATTGATTAAGAAATCTTCTGAAAGGTTGGGGAATCTGTTTCCTATTGAATATGAGGTCATCAAATTCACATTAAGATTAAACTGGTGAATTAAAAGCTCAGTGTCATTTTGGGACATGGTATTGTTGCCTACTTACATCACAGAAGAAGCTCAACAAGTACAAGTCAAACCCAAAATGTAATCATTGTCTTTTTAAGGCATACTCCCGTTCTTCATATCATAGCACTTACTCAGTGTGGCTTGTTCTGTACTCTTTAATATCTAGTCCATGTATTTTTAATTTGAATTAACAGAGATGTACGTGTTAGGCCAGAAGAGACATGCTTGTGGCTTTAGACCTACAAGCATTTGTTTCCCAGCCATACAGCAGAGTTGCACTACAGGTGTATGCAAATAAGAGGAAAAGGAACAGTACTTAAAAGATGGTTCTTCATCTTTCTAGCAATTCATTATTTCATTCACATTTCCCATCTCTTTCCTATTCTTTGATTGTGGACTACATGATTACCCCACCACATGAATTTTAGACTTCAAACTACAGGTAGGAACGAACTAGTTCAAGTGTTCATTTCACCTGTTTCTTCCAGTCCAGCTGAGTTTGTTTCCCTTGGTGAATCTGCCACTCTTAAAACTTCTTTCTTGACTCTTGAAGATTATACTTTTCTATGTCACTATCTATTAGAACTGATTTAACCAAACGTATTACTCACAGAGGAAAGCTAGTGCCAGTTTGTGTGAAGCTACTGAAATACTGGTCCTGCCGTCTTCCATTGATGTGGTTGCCAGGTTTTCTCCTGATGGAATATCCTTAACAAAGACATTCTTCATCTTATCTTCTCAGTGGTCTTATGAGAGGGAGCTGAGCAGAAGATGTAAAGTGCTGGTCACATGCCCTGCCTTATTGAGATATGTAGAGTGACAGGGATGAAGGCCCACCAGGATTAAAAGAAAAGTGGTTTTTAAACTGAAATCTAATGATTTACTGTGGTTTTCCTGATTTTGTTGCTATTTTAATAGACTTTTAGAATTTCTTCAGTAAGACAAATTTAATCTGTTTATCTAGTAGTAGGAATATTTGAGATAAGGTCCAGAGAGCTATAACAGGTGCTAGGGCTGTATGCTGCTTTATTTTTCAGCAGTCTACTCATCATCTACTTGTCTCCTCAGGTATCTGCTTTTCTCTAAGGCAACTCAGCTATACTGAATCTTGTGTTGCTGCTACTAGACTGCTTCTGTGATCCCACCTAGTTTAATTAAGGTTATCCTTAATAATATACTATACATATAATATACTGTGTTGCCAGTGTAGCTAGGTAGAACACCTCAAAAGTTATTCTAAAACACAACATGCACGTGTAGATGATTATAAAGCTAAATAAAGTGACGTAATGAGTAAGCTTTTGAAACCAAAGATTCTTTAAAAAAATACACAAAGTATACTGGAATTGTTCTGGTTATTAAAAATGTAACTTTAAAAGCATATTACTAGGAAACATTATAGCCTGAGACGTATTTGAATCCAGCTACTTGAAGAATTCAGTATAGCACATTACTATTTAGAAACATTTCAAGTCACAGAATAGTGGGGAAAATATGATTCTATTCATTACATGATTATTTATTGTTAACATGCTGTGAACTTCATTGTGCAGTGAACATATTACAATTAAATATGTTAAACACAGAACAGCCATAAAGGTTCTCACTAAGTAATAATGGTAATAGTATCAGCTCACTGGTATCCATTTTTGTGAAGTGATAATTTTATTGGAGAACAATATTCAAGATGCAAACATTTATTGTCCTTTTTATAGACAATTGTTCCAATAACTGTTTAGTGAGTACTGGCATCATAGGGAGAAAACTGTGTACCTCAGCTGCTGTCCTGCCTGTGGCTGTAATGAAGTCTCTGTAGTAATCTAATTGTACTGACTTAGCAAAAAAATGGAATTCTAATTGGCAACATAAAGCCAAGCAAATTGCTAGTAAAGACATGCTGACTTAAGCCTTGTTGACACTGATGTCAAAACTGTTCTTTGTGGCCAAGAAGAAAAAACAGATTCTTCTGAATTATTAAACTTCAAAACACATAAATTATGTAATCAACTGGCTTTATGTACAGCTTGATGGTGAACTTATTTACATGTTCTTTCCTTTAGATTTTCAGGAGTGCAAAGGGGTTTCCAAATGTGTTACTTAAGAAACATGATTTTTGGAGTTTTGAGTACAGTTGCACCTCTGTTTCTGAAAGTGGCCATGGCAAAAATACATGGCTGAACCAAAAAGGCATCAAACTCTCAAATTATAATCTTGAAGTCCCTTGGATTTGGCACCTCTTCCTGGCAGAAATAGCTGGATCTCCCTATGTAGTCAATCTGGAAGTAAGTTTTTCAAGTTGGTGATTGAAGACTGAACGAGCGAAGCCTCCCCTGAATCATCTTTCACTGTAATGTGGTACTGACTAGGATGTGGCCTAGCCATAGCAAATATGAAATACGGAGCATAGAATTTTTCCAAAATCTTAGTGGTCCCTAAAGCTTGACTGAGGGCCTACTTAATGTAAGTACTTTCTACTCAGTAATCAGTAGCTGAAGAGATTAATTTTAGGTTTAAGTGCTTTTTAAGAAGTGGTCGGTGTCTGTATCCCAACTGGGAGTATTTTTCAATAGAAGATAGTACATGAGCCAGCAATGTTCCCTTGCCACAAAGAAGGCTAACAATATCCTGGGCTGCATCAGGAGGAGTGTCTCCAGCAGGTTGAGGAGGGTGATCCTTCCCCCTCTATTCAGCACCAGTGAGGCCACACCTGGAGTACTGTGTCCAGTTCTGGGCTCCCCAGTACAAGAGAGACATGCACATACTGGAGAGAGTTCAGTGAAGGACCATGAAAATGTCTAAGGGGCTGGAGCATCTCTCCTATGAGGAAAGGCTGAGAGAGCTGGGACTGTTTAGCCTAGAGAAGAGAAAGTTCAGGGGGGATCTTATCTATGTGTACAGATACCTGAAGGGAAGGTGCAAAGAGTATGGATCCAGACTCTTTTCAGTGGTGCCTGATGACAGGACAAGAGTCAATAAGCACAAACTGAAACACAGGAGGTTCCCTCTGAACATCAGAAAACACTTTTTTTACTGTGAGGGGGACTGAGCACTGGCACAGTTGCCCAGAGAGGTTGTGGAGTCTTCATCCTTGGAGATATTCATAAGTCCTGACATGGTCCTGAGCAACCTGCTCTAGGTGGCCCTGCTTGAGTAGGGAGTTGGACTAGATGACCTCTAGAGATGCTTTCCAATGTCAAGCATTCTGTGATTCTGTGACATACCCTAGTGCGTGTCTCAGAAGGACCACACTCTCCAAATGCTTTTGAGTTACTGTAGCATTTTTAATAGTGATTGATCCCAATTATACTAAACAGAAGAAAAAGTCTAACAAATGTAAAATTGTCCATCACGGCAATAAGGATTTACACTGATTTCTGTTGCCAGTAATGTACAATAGAGTGATGTGGCTTTTATCATATCTGGCCAACAATTTGTGGCCCAATGACCATTTATACCAGGGTCAGTTGCTGACATGCTTTTGGCTATCTTTAGAAAGGCTTGAATGGCTAATACCATAAGGAGAAGACTTTGCAGGTGTCAGGTGTAGCCCAGATAAAGATGTTTTCAGAGGAAGCTGCTCTCTCCTTCCAATATTTAATTCTCCAAGAATGCAGCTCTACTACCTTGTCAGTCTATTCACAGTAATTAGTATGATCCCCACTAACTCAAGATGATACCGTCTTTCTCTATTATTTTTGGAAATCAGTTGTAGAGTACCAAACCCTTGCAGAAGAGAAGAAACAATTTAGCTGCTTCAACACATGCTGGAAGTGACAGCAAGAGCTTTGTATATAGCTGTTTGGCATTTTAAAAGTTTTCCAAGAAAATCCATCCTTTTATTCATAAGGCCTTTTCAAGAGATACAAGCCAGCTTGCCATGTTCGTATTTATTGTTGTAATGAACTTACTGATTTCATCCCAACTCTTGATTTTAGAGTCAAGGTTGGCGTGTAATGTACTAAGTATTTGTGTATTTGCTGTATAAGTTCCTGCTCTGTGTGATACATTTTTCACTACATATGGTAAACTTCCAGCTAAAGTCTATAAAGAAAACAGTAAAATAATATTTCCACTGTAAGCTTAATTAATGCCACATACTGCGTAGAGTGGAAGCAAAATTAATGACTTGCTGTAGTGTCATACAAAAAGAGAGCTGTCCACAGCATGAGCTGCTGGCCAGAGGCCGTGTTGCTGTCAGGGTGATTGGAGAGAGCCAGCTGGTTCTGGTAAATCATCTATATGATGTCCTGAGCTATGGCTAGTTATGAGCAGATTGCTTTTTGATTTATTTTTTTTCTCTAAATGCTGATGTGAAGAATTTTCCCTGCTAGCTATAGTTTTTCTTCTATCTCTTCACCTCTACAGCTTATCTGATTGCTAAAATGTTCCTTACCAACCCAAATCAGCATTGTGTCTAGATCCTGTCATACTATATTTTTATATTTTAAAATTCCTTTATGTTTTTAATTCTGTCTATAAATTAAGAAAATAATGCATGGAGAATCAATCAGTAATGAAAATGTCTAGAAGCAGTGTCATGTGCCAGGCTACAATTACAATACCTGAGGTAGCAAAAGTCATATTGGTTTTTGGCTTATCTGTTTCATGGTGTGAGTATTAAACAGTTTCAGATTTGTATCTGTCAAATTAGATGTTGATTTCTTAGGTTTTTTGAATATAGCTAAGTATTTGCTGTGATAATATTGTCAGACTTGAAAATTGCTTGTAGTTTTAAATAAACATTTTCCATTTATAATATAACAATTATCAAATCATTCCCAGAGTTATATTTCTACTACCATTAAGGTTATTTTCTTTCTTAAGTCTTGATATACTTATGTCAGTAATTCCTGTTAATAAGAAATATCACCAAAAAATTGAAGTCTCAAAAGAATAGTCATGGAAAGAAGTAATGTTTTTATTTTTGTTTCATATGTAAATATAGCAAATAAAATAATTATGTTGAAGTTCTAAATGTTGAATGTTCTAAAAAATGTTGGAAGTTCTTATTAAAAAAAAAAAAGTTTTTCTGTCCCCCCAAGGTATGGGTGAATGTCTGATGGCATGCATCTCCATTTTATTGGGAGTTTGTTCAAATGGATAAATTTCAATGAATCGACATGCTCACAATAAGAGCACTCTTCACTGAAAATTTCAACCACTTTTAATCATTGTATTGACATTTCAAACATACTTAGTTTGGTTTTTCTGTTCTACACTGTTGGGAATGCAGGCAGGCTTTATTAAACGCTTTAAAAAAAATCTGTTACTGAATAATATTTTTCTCAAAGGTAGGAGTATGAAAGCTTCGCTAATAGCAAGGACTGTCAACTGAAATGTATTAACTGAAGCTAACAGAAGATCTGGGTAAGATTAGAGAGCACTGTGGGTCTTGCTGCAAGGATTGTGGAACTCTTGAGACCTTCAACTTGAGCTTCTCAGAAAGCTAAAAAGAAACTGGGAGACAACATGAACTAGAAAAAATAATTTTGACCAGCTCTCATTGTAATGCCCCCAAACTTGTGTTGCCCTAAAACAGAAAAAAAACCCCTGAAAGCAATGCCAAATGGGAGGCAGTGGAATGAGACTTAAGTGATTCAGTTCTTCAGTTTTTCACTAGTTTTTGCTCATTGTCTGTGGAGAAGTTTCTTTCCCTCTGAGCTTCTACTCCTCATATGTATGACGATGCTGACACAGATCTTTTTTGTTGTAAAGAGCTTTGCTTCCTTGAGACATAGATTTGGGATAGGAAAAACAATGGAGTCCCAGCCTTAATTATGAGAGAAGAATGCTTGTTTTAGATCTGAAGAAAATTGTAGTTATCCTGGCAAATCATTTATGAAGTTTCTTTCTTCCCTCCTACCCTCCCCCATCCCCACTGAGAGACCAGTTTTTTATTAGACTGCCTGATTTTCAAACACATAGAAGACATATCAACCTGTGTAAAAGCCCTCTGATAACTTCTGCTGTTTCTGTTAAGTGTAATCATACTCTTCTGTAGTCACCTTTGTTTCTTAAAGCATCTTGTGCTTTGATCAAAGGTATTGCACCCAGTTTAGCCTTCCACTTCTTTTAGCAGCTGGATGCACATACAGAGAGGTGATCTTCCTAAGAGCTCCTCAATGTGTCATGGAGAAGCTACTGCATTAATCTTGGTTTTTATTCAGCCAACCACACTTTGAGAAGAATTTTTGAATTGCCTTACTGGGATGGTATTACCAGATGGCACCCCACCCCTACCATTTAAGATTATAGTATCTAAATGTATCTTTTACCACTAATTTTTTTTTGTGCAAAATGGTAAAAAAAATACCTTTTAACACATTTACTTGTATTCTTGGGTGACTTTTTAAAAAGTGTAGGATGAATGGAATCAACATAGGTTTAGAGTATTTGTAGAGCTGATCCAGAACTAAGAATTCTATTTTGTCTTCAAAATACACAAAATAATATAATTTTCTTTTCAGAAAATCAGTAGGCTGGAAGTCAAGTTGCCTGCCCAGATGCTAACAGCAAATATTGGGTTGTTTCTCCTGTTTGACTAACCATTTGTAATTAAGAGCAATGACCCTTTTATTTCATCCCTTAATTTTGAATCTGATTCTTCTTTTGTGGCACTTAGAAAAGAGCCGTTAGCCATTAAGATGAATTTATATTTGTCTAGAGAATTATTTGCAAGGCATATAACATATGTAACATAAACAGTTTTTGTTAACACTTGTTTAAGTAGAATGCTACCCTAACTTCAGGAATTATACTAACAGTTTCACCCTCTAGATTTAGTTCATTTGCTGATTGTCTTCTGTTTCATTTTTCTACTTTGAAATTTTACCTCTGTAAGAGATTTTTCCAAAGACTAAAATAAACTTTGAAAATGTAAAATGTCTCTGCTCCATTCTTTAATTACTTTTGTAAGTCTAAGACATCTGTTCTAATAATACATTATGGCCCTAAAATATCAATAGTTTAAAGGTCATTGGCTTGACTGTGATCTAGATTTCATGCTGCGTGCTTACTCAGATTCACCTGTGCCTAGTGAATGTGCACAATCATATTTTTTTATGGTACTGAAAAAGATCAAAAAGTGTAGGAGTAGCCAAAAATGAAAATTAAAAATTGCAAAATATATACAGGTACAGTTGTGACATGACTAAATAGTTTACAGTGCTATGATAGTTTCCTTTATCTTGTTTATGATACTTGTTCAGTGCAGTGTAAGAACTGATTTAATTTCTTTGTAGTTACTGAATAATGTATCCCATATTACTTTGCATTTGAATTAGAAATCTCATTAATTATCAGAGCACACAAGTTATTTTTAGTTTCTTTAGCATGTGGCTCTGGGTTGCTTATGACTTTGTGTATATATGCACGTGTGCACCATGGAGTTTACCAGTTTAAGATGCTAACATTGAAACCCTTCAAATATTTAACGGAGCACTTCTGTAATTTAATTATTTTTGGTTTGAGACCCTCAAGCATCATAATGTCAGAAACCCAGGTAAACTTTCAAACCATAGTTCTTGTCTCATCTTGTCTCATCTTGAAATGTCGTCACCAGTCATTTCATATTTGCAAGACCTGAATAATGGGATAGCATTAAGTTTATACTGCAGTCAAATTTTTTTTAATGTCCATTTAATAATTGCTCATCAATAAGATCTGTCAGTCACCTAGTTTAGAATATATATTTTTGTAATGTATTTTGAAAGTTCAAAAGGATGAAACAGCACTCAGTCATCAGAAGTTTGTGTGTATATTTGTATGTATTTCTATGATCTACCTTTATACATATTTATTAATAAATACATGTGTATATTTTTGTGTATAGAGTATATATGTGCTTCATCAATCAGAATTCTTGGCAAAAAGTTGTCAGATTTTTTTAGGTGTGACCTAAAAAGACTTTTTGAAAGATGTTCTGTCATATTGCATGGTTTAGCAAGGCTCATGCAAGTCTCTTTTAAAAAATATTTTAATAACTTATTTGTCCTTCTAGTGTTCTGGAATTTCTTTGCCTTTTCATGATTTACAAAAACACAGAGCTCACAACAGTTCCTCCTCAGTTAAAAATACTTATCTGAAGTAGATATGGATAGTATCTTTTCAGTTACTGGTGAGAAAAACATGATACTAAATGGAGATATTTATCAAATATTTATGTGGTTTTTGTCTTAATACTTTTAACATCTCCAGGTACTAATTACCAGACCAACTAGGATACGTTTTGGTTTTCAATAGTTTAAAAATCAGCTGATGATTTTTTACACAAGTATACAAATCAGTAGTGAGAGTGCTGCCAATAACTGTAACCGGCCAGATTAATAACCCTAAAAAATAAAGCCAAAATCACAATAATATCTTTATATTCATAGCAAATGGCAAATCCTTTGGGAGTTTATTATGTATATATATGCAGTTCTTGGAGAACTGAGGCCTTGATCCTTGTGGATGGTTGGGAAAAACTGATGGTACATGAATTGGGTCTGACCAACTTGCCTGAGGTCTGAAGGCAGGTGGTGGTGTGTGGTTTTATATTGAACAGTTTCAGAATTAAAATGTTTATTTTGGTTTTTTTATTGGAAAAACATTCAACAGATTTAAGAAAAAAAATGCTTCTAGGTGATTGTGGTGGGTTGACCTTGGCTAGCCACCAGATGCCCACCAAGCCACTCTGTCACTCCCCCTCCTCAACTGGGCAGGGGGAGAGAAAATAGACAAAAGGCTCGTGGGTCGCGATAAGGACAGGGAGATCACTCAGCACTTACCGTCATGGGCAAAACAGGCTTGACTTGGGGAAATAAATTTAACTTATTGCCAATTAATAAGAGAGTATCATATCATAGAATCATAGAATACCAGGTTGGAAGGGACCTCAAGGATCATCTGGTCCAACCTTTTGTGGCACAAGCACAGTCTAGACAAGATGGCCCAGCTCCCTCTCCAGTCGAATCTTAAAAGTGTCCAATGTTGGGGAATTCACCACTTCCCTGGGGAGATTATTCCAATGGCTGATTGTTCTCATCGTGAAAAATTTTCCTCGTGTCCAATTGGAATCTCCCCAGGACTAACATGTATGCATTACCCCTTGTCTTTTCCGTGTGACTCCTTGTAAAAAGGGAGTCTCCATCTTCTTTGTAGCCACCCTTTAAATACTGGAACATGGTGATGAGGCCTCCCCTAAGCCGCCTTTTCTCAAGGCTGAACAAACCCAGTTCTCTCAGCCTTTCCTCATATGGCAGGCTTCCCAGCCCTTTGACCATCTTTGTGGCCCTTCTCTGGACCCCCTCCAGCCTGTCCACATCTCTTTTGTATAGTGGGGACCAAAACTGAACACAGTATTCCAGGTGTGGCCTGACAAGCGCTGAGCAGAGTGGGATAATGACTGCTTTATCTCTGCCGGTGATGCCCTTGTTGATGCAACCCAGCATCCTGTTGGCTTTCTTTGCCGCAGCAGCACACTGTTCACTCATATTGAGCTTGTTGTCCACCAGGACCCCCAGGTCCCTTTCCACAGGGCTGTTCCCCAGCTGGGTAGATCCCAGCCTGTGCTGCACTCCTGGATTATGTTTTCCCAGGTGCAAGACCTTACATTTGTCTTTGTTGAACTTCATAAGGTTCTTGTTAGCCCGCTCTTCCAGCCTATCCAGGCCTTCCTGCAGGGTGGCTCTCCCTTCCGGAGTGTCCACTTCCCCACTCAGATTGGTATCATGGGCAAACTTCATCAGGGTACACTTGATCCCATCATCCAGATCACTTATGAAGATGTTAAACAGCGTTGGGCCCAATATCGGTCCCTGGGGGACAGTATATACTGAGGGAACTGACCGATGCCTGGCTGTGGTGATGGAATAAAATGTCATTGTATTTAGTGATTGTGTTGCAAAGGGCATATTTCATGGTGCCACATTCATAGTTTTAGGGGCTACTTCTGTCATTCTCACAATCTGGAACTAGACTTTTCAACTATTTTTAATGGTAATAATTGTTTCATAAGTAATATATAACCTAAGGTCACAAGACAATGGAAATGGTGTAAAAAATACTAATTACTTTAAATCTCAAAATGTAATCATTCATTGCATTTTTTTTGCAACGGCTGACTAAATAAATGTGTAGAAACTCAATATAAGGAGAAAGATGGTTAACCCTTTTGCACATTCAGTTTCTGAATTTGTAAGGAATTCAGACACAGCTAGAATGAATACTGCCAGGATACAATAAGGGAGTGATCTAAGCTCCAGCTTAGATTTAGTGCCTGGTGACACTTTGCTCTGGGAGGACTGAGAAACGTCATTGAGAGAACTTCTGTTTGTAAAAGTTTACTCTGTAAATAAACTGCTAAACGTTATATTTAATTGAAATTACGGGCAAGAAGAAGCAATTCTGATTGAAAAGAATAAAAATTACAAAATGCCTGTTTAATAGCTTATTTAAAACCTGCTTTATAAATTTATAATTTTTGTTTTGACTTATTTCAGTGATGTATGTATTGTGGTAATATGGATGTGTATTCTATGACTTGTGGCTGTGATTATTCACAGTGAATTAATTTATGCCATTAATATCTCATTCAGTAACAAGTGCATGGTAAAACCCCAAGAGTTTTGATTTGGAAAAATATCTAGTTTCATTTTTAAGTCATGGAGAAAAGTTAATACCTTCCAGTCTAAAGGAAATGTGACAGCTGAATATGAATATAAATATCTGTAAAAGAAAGTTAAGGATGTAAAAAATGTCAAATGGTTTCTTATTAAATGCCATAAACATTTTTGCTCTCAAGAATAATTAATGATACCTTCTTTAAGCAGTTTGCAAACAGTTACTGCTTGCTTGTATGCTAGAAGAACTTAAACTGGTTCAGGAAAACAACAGATGATGGTAGTATCCATATCTCCTAAAGGGCAAAATTAAAGCTTTGAAGGGTTTTCATGTTTCTTTTTGTGTAAAATATAGTATACACAATTGCATACTTTTGTGTAAAATATGGATGTATGTATAAAGCCATAAATTATTTATTTAATTTACTAAATAGAATAAAAGAGTGACAGCTTCATTTATGACAGATGCATTTCTAGAAAGAATATTTGTATGAAAGAGTGTACTGGTTTTGGCTACAAGCTAATATGAAAAAAAAATTACCTTTATCTCAGCCAAAACCAGTACAAAAAAAGTTACATGAGTTTTTCTCCAAAATGAAATTTTCCTGAATGACCTCATAAAGGACAATAAAACAGTCTTCAGAAATAGAATGTAAGATACATACATGGATTACATTAATATTTTTTACAGTTTCTTGCTGATAAATTTGAAATGCAAATCCAATTTGAAATATCAAACCAAAGGTTTACTTTAAATTAATGAAACCCACAAAATTCTTACTAAATGCCTAGTAAAAATAACATTGATGTGGTTTATGCTGAATGAATGCATCCCTTCTGTGCCCATAGAAATTGATTTTCTATAAGTTCTCAGACAATCTTCATGTAATAAAATTTATGAAAAACAGACCCCTCATTTGCTTACTTATACTTACATCTTTCTTTTCCAGATGACACGAGAGCAGTATATATTAGCAACACAACAGAACAGTCTTCCAAGGACTGAACATCCTCAGTTTTACCCAGTAGGGATTTATGGATGGCGAAAGAGGTGCTTATACTTCTTTGTCCTTCTGCTGTTGGTTACCATGATTGTTAACTTAGCGATGACAATATGGATTTTGAAGGTTATGAATTTCACAGTGGTAAGTATCACAGTAACTTTATGTACCCTGTTTCTTGAAGTAATAACTTGCAGTTTTAGTTCTCTTTCCTTTACCATATTATATACAAATCTTGTAATTTTGGATTTAAAATCATTTATCCTTCTTTGAGTGTTACTTCAGATATTTATACCTTTTGTGTATATCCTGCAGTGAGTGGACCTGTGCCCTATCTATTCAGATATTTTTGGTTAATCATATCTGCTGAAAATATATCTGGATCTTAGATGTTTTTGTTTGCCCAACCAAAAGCATCATGGTGACTGCCCCAAGCATCTCATGGTTGCTTGTCACCACTGATAGCAATCAGTAGGAGTTTACTATGTCTGTTCTATACGATATCTCTCTTAGGAGGAAACTGGGTTAGTTAGGTCAACTTAGGGTGGCTTTTTTAGTTTATGTTGTTCTTAGTATTTTTTTAGAGTATACTGACCATTTGGACTGTTTCACCTAGAACTTAGAGTAGTTGTTTTGATGTTGATAAGAGGGGGTAGGTAGGTATAAAAGCCACAGGCTTTTATGAGTCAGCCTCCATCTGGAATCTTAGTAGCAGCAAAATGTTACTGAGTCTGTATTTCAGAGGTACACCTGAAAGAACATCTGCGTTCAGTGGAAACTCTGTTATCTGCCCAGCTGTTCCCAAAGCTTTGTTTGGATAAAGGTGGTAGAAGTGCGCTCTAGTTGGCAGTGGAGTAGTGTCTTTTTGTATATCAAAAGAAAAGATAGAACACTCCACAGTTTAAAATAGCAGTGCTTCTGCTAGGATCAGTGTAGTCTCTCTCTCTGGATTTTGACCTTCATAAGCTATATTTTGATGTAGCTAGTAATACATTTCTAATTCCTAGGGTCATAGCACATTTCTATTCTCCATTAGTTTATTGGAAATAAAAAACAGCCAACAAAAACAGCATTAAACATATGTCTAAAATTGTTCTATATCTGCTAATGCTGTGTTATCATTGCCTGGTGAGACGTATTGTGCAAATACATTCTACTTCTGAGTTGCTACTAGTGGATGAATATGTTGGATTCATATTTTGACAACTGTGTGATTTTAATATTCATGTAATGAAGAGTTTGTTAGAAGTTGGGGGGGTCTGCTTGGTTTTTGGGGAGTTTTTTTCATTTGTTTTTGTATTTTTTTTTTAGCATAATGTGCTTGCAAAACAGGACATCCACATATGCTTTTGCTATTTGTATTAGAAACATATTTAGGCATACTTGTTGACTTCAGTAAAATGGTCTGCTAATATTCCAGAGGAGAACTAGCCATGGAAATTTAAATAGCTTAAGAAGATATTTTAAAAAGCACAGGATTTTTCTCTGTGTGGAAGATTGCATTCCAATAAAATATTTGAAACTACTGCTTCCATATCTTGGCAATGTTTGACCTTCCACACTACAAGCTACTATAGCACTATCCAGTTTAAAACTCTTACAGTTTGAACATACAATCTTCTTAAAACTAAACCAAAAAAGATATTTTGAAACATTTTTCTTTCCCGCGTGTCAAAGCTTTGTTAGAAAGTTAAAGGTTTATGGTGAATCACTAAATCAGTGCAGGAATCTAGTGCAGGAAACAACCGGATGGTTTCAGCAGTTCTGTTTACTAGTTAGTGGATTGAAGGCATTGCTTCAGTACCTTGAGAGATGTATGTATCTGAAATAATTATGCAAACACTGGCTTAATAATTTCACAAAAATAGTGTTTGAAATATTATGCACTTGATTGAAATAAACTCGTTATTTCATTATTACAATTCAGAAATCACAAGGCTTCTGTGCATCTTTAATAATCCTGAATTTGTTATAAATACAGATAAATGGTATGCCACTGACTAGTGTGAGTTAATCTTTAACTGTCCTGTTACAGAATTAAAATTAATTTTGTATATTCATATTTACCATAGTCATATATACCAGTAAGCGATTTGGAAAACAGAAGTGGAACATATCACTCCTCTTTCATATTAAACCCCCCCCAAAATATTGCATATTCTTGGGAACACTGTTCATTTTTGTATATCATATACCCCTTAACTACCTTGGAAATGAAAATTCCTTCTTAACAGTTTGTAATGAACAATCTGCAAAAATTACTGTTTCCAAAGGATTTTGTACTTAAAAAGAATAACAGAAGCATTTTATTTAATGATCATAGCATCACAGATCATTCTTACTCAAATTTATATGTACTATATCCCTGTTGACATAAAATTATTAATCATTATTCTTCTAATGGCAAAATATTTCATGCTTTTGTTTAATGAAAAGTACTGCTTCAGGACTGATTTGTTTTTGTCTTCCAACTTTTATATAAATTTATGGCATGATCTGTGGTTAAACTGTTGCAGAAAACAGAATCCATAAAACTGTGGTTTATGACCAGAAATTTTGTATCTTAAAGTGCACACATTTGTTTTACGAAGAGACTTAAAAAATTTAGTAATTAAATGACGTGACAATAGGTTATTTAATATTATGAAGCTACATGTAATAGCTGTAGGCATATCATATAACTTAAAGCTGAAAGAATGAAAAAAGTCTGTCAGTATTTGCTTCTGCTTTCATAAGCACCATTACTTTGGATCATGTTTGAATCCATTCTGTTAGTTGTACGCTGAAGAATACCAGTTTTCTTCTGCAGATTCATGGAATGGTAGTCTTCTACTTGGACTAGTTAGTATTCACATTAGAATCTCTGTATGGGTTCAAAAATTGATTGCTGGAAGATTGTCATATAAAAAGTTCAGTAAAATCTTCAGGCTTATGTCCACACATGCACATTTAAGCACCAGTGGGAAATTTGTATCAAGTCTGAAGGAGTCACATTCTTAGCGACAGACATCTGAGAGTAAAATAATTTAGTTTATGAACCTAAACTTCATGTATCTAAAGAATGCAATAGCTTTGAAATATACATATATTTCTTCATGTGGATGTATAGATGTATAGATAGATATAAACTAAGAAATTTTATTTGTATATCTAGGCAGTGAGAGGAAATCAGAAGTGCAGCTAAAAACCTTTTGAAAAGGAAAATACTTTTGCTAAACTGGTTTAAAGAATATTTGCAGAAAAGAGGAATCTAGCCATGATAAAATAATTGTTGAAATTTAACTGCTTTGACGTTTTGACATTATTTTAAATTATTCGCTGTTTTAGCATAGGCCAATGTTGAGCTTTTTATAAAAACAATAGTAATTGCACCACTTCAAGGGGTGGTGAAGAGCCAAGGCATGGGTTTGTCATTGCTGGCTGACAATTGCAACAATGCTATTTGTATTAGCTGTTGATTTTCTATTTTCAACCATACAGCTGCAGCCACTGGCCAACTGGCACAATAAAAGCCTTTCTGAGTTCAGTTTATAGATTCTCCAGTTGGAAAAGTTTTCTGAATATACTGACCTTGCATGTAAAGGTCGCATTCTGAATCTGAGCTAGTTATCCCATGCTCTTTTTATACACAGAGAGGAGAAATAGGGTCTCTTGTAAGGCCATTCATCTCAAAGTAAGACAGGCAACTGAAGTGAATTGTCCTTAAGGACGGATGTTGAATAGCTCATCAAAGAAGTAATTAAAAAGGAAATACGGTTTATTTGCAGTTGTGTAGAAACATAGTACAGGCAAGTTGTGCAAGTCTCTTTTTATCAGATTAAGTGGTATAGCTGGGAAAGGCAGAGAAACTTTTGGGTATACAGTCTCTTCCAGTGTACAATGTGAGAAAGAAACTTGAAAGGTAAATACAAGTTACAAATAGTTGCCCTGGTATAATATGTACCGTACAAGCAAAAATGAAGGAAATTAGTATCTGTGTAGCAGAAGGAATATTAGATGGAGGAATCAGAGATTTAGTAATGATTTTTTGAAAGATACTCCCCCACCGGTAGCTTAGTGTTACTGTCCTTTAACGTCTAGTTGAGATCTGTTACCTCACTGTTTGATCATCTGTTTAGAAAGATACATGTGAAAGCATGTAAGAACTTCAGGACAAAGAAGTCCCCAAACATTTCCACTGATAGATGCATGTAGCTGTAACACACCATACTAGCCTCGGTTTATGTGGACAGTAATCATTCAGGAGTAGGCTATATTAGAGGAAGATCTGACCAAAATGGTCTGCCAATGGCTTAGCCCTGAAATAATCCCCTGGCTAAACTCATCATTGGAATAAAACTCTTTGTTTTCTTACGTGCATCAGGTGGATCTACTCTATCCAGAGTGGTAAGGATAAAATAATTTGACAGCCTCTACAATATATTGTCCCCTAATGGAACCACCAAAATCTCTGAATCACATGCTTGAACTTCAGACTCTGTTGTGTTAAATCTATTGTGTTAAATGCTTTCCTGAAAAGTAAACAACTGCTGTCTTCAAGAATGAACTCAACTTTCCTCATGTCTCTTAAGCCTGATCTTCAAGGAGACATGCAAAACATCTTGGAAAAATCAAGCTGGGAACTAAAATCTGTAGCTTTTGTCAATATCAAAATAATACTTAGGAGACTTGAGTTTTATGGAATATTTATAATTTTCTTTCCTTGTACTAACCTTGCCATGGTCCACAGGCTCCCCCATGGAAACATCTGTCTTTCACTTAACCTCAGGGTGTAATTGCCTCTCTCTTAGTCTAGGTTATATGTGTCTAATGAAGCTCAAAGCTGTTAGTTACTTTTTTGTGTCTGTACAATTAGTATACTAGGTGTTTCAAGAAGGATGGGACACTCAAGTCATAACTTGGTGACATAACCACAGGGTAAAATATGGATATGTTGTGTATTTATAACATCCTGGTTATTTCACTTATGTAATATATATGAATTTTAAAGGATAGCGAGGAAAGAAATATTTTTTACTGTGCTTGCATTCTTGTTGTCATGTATATGTATGGTCCATAGCATAGGTAATTAGCTTACTTTTTCTTTAAAGATTTAATCACTTGAACATTATTCTCTGATATAATTTTTATCTTAATTAAAAAACTAATTGTATCATCTTTAAGTTATTCTCAATAGAACTATAATTTTATATAATTTATTCTTCATATAGCTGTTAACGAATAAAGTATATCAACAGTCTGTCAATCTGATGACTTACTCTGTAAAAGAGATTTACCTTACATTTTTGTCACTAAACAAATACCAGTGTAGAAATAAGCAACTGAAAGTTTTCTACGGGTATTTCAAATTACAGATTTAAAAAAGAAATTCAAAGTATTCCTCTTACTGCTGTGAAGTGACATGAGGCAATCAGCATAGAAACCTAAGTCCCCCTCTTGGTGGGGGATGCGTTTAATATCAGTGCATTCATACATTTTCTAATATGTACACAATTGGCATTGACATTGGCCTTTACTTGATATTACATTATTCCATTGCTTATTACATTACGTTGAAGTTTGGAGTTTACTAAAGCTGAAAAAATTGTAGTGGTAGGAAAAATGCAAATGTGAACCCCTTTAGTTCTTAGGATCTCTTTTGGGTTGGCCTGTGACTCAGCCACATATCCTAGGAAGTATCAGTGCCAAATTGTTTTACTGGTTTTGGTTGTACATCTGGTTTTGTGTGTCTCTATAATCTGCTTTCCCCTGAGGAACTGATGTATGAAAAGACTTATTTTGTTACCCCTCCAAGAGTGCAGTCACCCAATTCAGATATTTTCTCTTGCTGTAGTTACTTGCAGTGTTGTAGTCGGTTTTGACTGCTGTCATGGCACAATGTTTTCTGTATTGATACATGTTAAACTCCTCTTGCCTGTAGTACCATGGGAATTAATTTTAAGATCAGGAATGAGACAACTTATCATCTGGGTTGAGACAGTTATTTCTCAAGGGAACTTGAACTTCAATTTAGCTTCAAACATAAGCAGAGCATAAACAGCAGTTTGAATTTCCTGGCCAGGATTCACGTGCTTCATGCTCACAACTGAACATACTCTGGCTGCTGGCTGCCTAGCTCCAACTTCACGTTGTTTGGACAGCAGGTAGTTTGCAAGATGGTTGAATGTCTGCTAGAAGATACACAGGCCAACTAAGCATGATTTCTTTTTATGTGACAGCATATATAATAATGCACGTATATGCAACCATTAACTCCTCTCTGCATCTTTATAGACTGTCCCTATATTCCTTTGGGAGTTTGACTTTTAGAGTTAGAATCTTTTGGATCTACAAAAATAAAAATCTGAATGATAATATTTTATTAACATTACTTATAGAGACCAGTAAACACAAATATATTTGGTTGCTGTGGAAGAATGATGAAATCTTTCAAATTTTTAACTTTCCATGTTGTTGGGACATGCACACACACACTCTTCTGTTCTTAATATCCAATATGGAAAAAATACTTATAATTTCTTTCAAAGTACAATTTGTCCATTAAAGCTATAATTTGATACTTAAGGTTTTAGTGGTACAGAACTAAAGCAGCTGTGTTCAATGCTTTTATCTAGATTTACAGCAAACTGTCTTGGCATACTGTAGAATAAGAAAATAATTTATTTGTGAAACTATACTGTAATACTCATTATCCATTTCTCAACAAGCATGACAGTGATATGAGCTGTCAGGCTTCTAAGATTCTTTGACCACCCAGATCTCTTTATCTGATATTCAAAACAGTATTTGTTCTGTTATCAGTTCAGTTGGTTCTGCTGATCTATGCGATGAAGATAGTATTTGCCCATGGCAGTTAACACAATTTCAAGTAGAACTAAGAAAAAGCTCTTTTCCATTTCTTAGCTAATTTTTGTTGAGACATGTCCAATTTGTAGCAGATTGGCATTTGAAATTAATGAAGTTGTGTAAAAGCTGTACTTATCTCTACTAAAAAATAATTTGGTTGTTTGGCAAACAGACAACTTCTTTCATTTTACAAAGGCAGCAGTTTGTTATTAGGTTTTGAATAAATATTATTATGGTTTAATAGTAGCAGTTGCTGGATATTTAATAAATATGTTCTGTCAAATTTGCAGATTTCATTTATTTCAGTGGCAATCATTTATTGTCAATAATTTATTTTAAACTGTAAATGATCTCATTTTCAGAACTTGTTATCTCTTAACTAGATAGAAAACTATTTCTCTACATCCCTCAATATTTTAGTTTTCAAGAACCTGATGTCCCATTTTGGGATGAATGCAAGAAAGCTTTTGTTTCCTTTTTGTTTGTTTTTTGTAGTGAGAAAGATCCAGTCCAAAGCAGGCAATATCATTAATTATTAATGATTAAGAGACTTAGTCAAGATATCGGAGACCAAGGTTCAAATTCATGCAGTCTCCAATATAGATCATGTCCCAGGTAAGTGTCCTACTCATAGGCTATTAGTCCTTCTGATTTTTGATGTTCCTTTTTAATAGATACGTGACCTCTGTCTTACTATCTTTTAGTCTCAAACATTAGATATCATGCTTATAACAAACTTTATTGAAAATTCCTATGAAATAGCTGTGTATTCCTCAAGAATATTTTCTGCTCAGATTTATAATTCCTTTGAAAAAATGTTTAGAAAGTTGTCAGCCAGCTAAAATGAGTATTAGAAAACCATACACAGGTGTACATGTGTGCATGCGTACATGCGCACACACACACACACACAGAGTCTTAATTATATAATTGGCTATGTTCTCATCTCCTTTTTATGTTGCATTGGAAAACAGAAACTTAAGCTTCTTGAATGAACCTGTCAGCTCCATGCACGATTCAAACACTTGCTCATAGCATGTCAGCAAAAGAATCTTGCTACTAGTTAATTTTACTTGTACTATTTTATCCCACTTGTTAACATTCGTGTAAAAGCACAACTTTATGGAGCAGGAGGGTATTTTGTAAAACTTGTGTCGTCTTTCATTTGGAGTGCAGTGGGTAGGAGTGAACTGATTTATTCTTACTCTCTTTTGAGCGCATCACATAGTTGCTGTCCCGAGTACAATGAAGAACTCATTTTAAGTATTTCTAATACCATTCTTTGAAATCACTTTTTATCTCATTCTGTGTATGTAACCTCCTGTATTGTGTACCTCCTTTCTTAGCACGTATTGGGGGGGGGGGGGGGGAATCAATCTGTCCATGCAAGTATGGTGTAGGTTTACTTGACTGTATAGTAATTAATGTGCACAATCCTAATTAATTTCTGTAAATCTCTCTTATCTCCTCTTTTTTTTTTTCCCCAATGAAAGGGAAAAAGTTAAAATCTGTCATGTCACAGTGGAAGGGCAACTAATCTGAAATCAAGTTTGCAATCTCCTATTTGTTACATATACACAAGGCAACAGTTTGCATGAACAGTCAAGCCACTGTTACACATATTTAGTTAGCTATTTTATGGTACTAGGCATCTCATGCAAAGGCATCTTCCTGTAAAAAGTAGGAAGGTATTGTTTAAAACAGTGCTATTTAATAGCACTTTTTAGCAAATATGAATTGCCTTGATTTGATGTGCAGGTTACGTTATTGAATCTGGGTGGCTGAATGCAGATTTTAAATATTTCATTTTGTTCCTGAGATATATATCTGTACATTTTGGTGTTTATTGTTACAAATTATCTCTGATGAAGAAAAAATGGAATAAAATTCATTTCTGACTTTTATATTTGGTTGGTCATGCAGATTTAATGACAGAATACTAGTAAAGTTCCCAACAGAAAAAGGGAATAAATACTTTGCACCCTACTTAACCTTGTAAAAATATGACTTAATTCACTGTAGAAAAAAATATCTATTTATATGATAGTTTAAAGCAATTTCAACCTGACCTTGCAGTGGTTTTGGAAATTGTACTGTAGTATCCAGAACTTGAATGCTTAGGGAAAACTGCCTATAAACAATGTTTACTTTATAGACATGCATTGAGAACATAAAGAGATATTTGCCTATACAAGGTCACTACTTGCTCATTTGTCTCATTGCTTCAGCTTTGTTTCATGAAGTGTCAGGACTGATCTACAATCAGCTTAAGGGACACAGATCCATAACTTGTACCTTTATCCCATGCCAGCAGTCCAGCATGCCACAGGTATCTTGCCCCATGTTTCAAAAGAATTGTGGATGGCTACATCTTCTTCCACCATTCACTGCAGTGCTTCTGATGTGCATTTAACTATGACTCATGCAACCTCCTGTAAGAGTTTTAACATTCAAAAAGAAGGCTTTGTGGCTATAGAACATATAGAAGAGGGCAACAACAATTTCAATTCATGTGATAGGTTAGATGACGATGAATATATATATTTATTTTCAGTTAGTGGATGTTTACCTTCTATTAAATAATAATAATAATGTGTTTTAGCTGAGTGAACAATGTTTACTAGACAGCTTATTCTTAATCATTCACTGTGTAAATAGGCTGGAACAAGTATCTCAGAATTTTTTTTCAAATATTTGCTTTCATGAAAATTTAATTAACTGAATTTCCATTATTGCCTTTTAGCTGTGGTCCCTTTCCATGTGTATGCTAGCATGACATTAGTGTTTGTGGAAAGTGAGATTTTCAAAAGAATGTTATACAAAGATAATTTTGAATTCTTAAAGGTTTATCCAATAAGCCAGTTCTGACACTTAGATTTGTCCAATTGCATAGCTTGAATAGCAGATGTTTGAAGACAGTTGTTGACGGGCAATCATTTTTAATGGGGGGGGGGGGAAGAGAGAAAACTTAATTTTGTATATTAGGGGTCAAGAAAATAATCAACAGAAAGTCATTACATGGAAAGAAAAGAAGGCTAATGCATCAGCATGTTTGTTTCAAATAGGGCAACTAAAGCAGACCAAGTTAATTTTATAGTTCAGGCCAAGCAGTAAGGTTTTGTAATGTTATTTAGCAGTAATTAGAAAGATATCAAAACACTTGAACAAACTGTAGTTACTTAAAGGCACCAACAATCTGTATGAATAATGAAATGTGTCATGGTTTCCTCTTTCCCTTCTATTTTTGGGAGGATTTATGTGAGTATAGAGTACAATAAAGAATTACAGTCTGTGCTTGGAATCCTGCTTTTATTTGTAATAATCTTCCATCTCAAAATCAATACAAGTCTGTGTACAGGAGCAGAATGTACTCGTGTCAATCTAGCCTAAAGTAGACCTAGTACATCTGGAAATTATAATAAAAAAAGTAATAGGAAGATAAGCTAGAATATGTAGTGAGACGTATCTTACGTGGCAGAGTATTTCCTCTTCTTTCTGATAAGTCAGATGCATGGTTGGAATCCCAGGCAGGATTAAATTTCAGAAATGAAATGTTCTAAGCAGGAATAATACAGCAGCAAGAACTTTTTTTTAATCAGAAATGTGATTAAGATATTTGTGTGGCCTGCAGTAGATGAGGAGAAAAAATTTTAAGACCTTTACCCAAAAGATGCAACACTGATGGGATATCTTGTTTATGTCTGCCAGTCATCTTTCTATACTGCTAGATACAATGAAGGAATAAAAATCAAGAAATCCAATAAAAATAGAATATAAATGATATTGCCAGAGGCAACATAGAAATAGTGGAACCACCACAAAATAGAAGTCAATGTTATTACACAATCCTAAAGCTCTTGATTGTAATATAAATTTGGCTGCCTTTTCTGGAAAAGCCTGGTCCAACGGAGCTTGTCTAATGATTCGTTATTGCAGGCAACATGGTGCATATCCTTTCTGTCACATCAGTGTCCATCATGCCAATAATGTATTCAGTCGAGCATCAAACCTCAGATACTCAATACAAATTTCTTTACTGTGCCATTCGGTTAGGTAAAACAACTTGTGCAGGGCCTCCTGTAAGATCTTGAGAGTTTTGAGTTTATTTATTGCATCTTACAAAAAAGAAAAAAAAAAATCAGATACATATTTTAACATCTCTAAAAATGAAATGTGTGACTTTATGGTGCACCAAATTGTTTTTAATTATAGATCTTCCTTTCCTCTGACCCCATTGAAATCTGTCTACACAGTAGAACAAAACCAAGAAATAGTTTCCAAAGCAAAAATTTCTAGTTACTGTGTTTACTTTTGATATTATCTTCAAAGCTCAGGTTTATAAAAGCAAGGACATGCAAGAGGGTAACATTTCTGTCTACTTCAACAACGACTAATTGAAATAAATATAATAAAAATACGGTACGAATTAATATATATGAATTTTGATTGACTAATTCAACTTTTAATCAGTCATTTTATTTTTGTATACTGTGATGGCACAAGTCAAAAAATGAGAAAAGGAGTTCTTTCCATAGAATGAAATACTATCCTGCTCTCCTCTGCTCAGTAGAGATGATATTTTAATACTGAAGGTAGATGAAGGTAGATGTATAGATAGAGAGAAATAAAAAAAATATACTTGGTCATCTTCAAATCATGCTTTTACGACATTTTTTATAGAGATGGAGCCCTTTCTCATTTCCTTCATTGTCTTCAGAAATATACAACTCATTTAAGCTATCTTTCTGGGTCTGGACATGCTACATAGAAGTAGTACAGGAGACAAAAATCTATGTTAGCTCTATTGGATGAACATGCAATCCAAAAGACACTTTTTTTTAAAATAATTTTTGTCACGTTATATGTTAAGGCACATACTCTAACATTTTAATTTATTTACCAAATGATGATAATGACTATTAAATAACTTGTTTGTTTTTACAGTAGTTAATTTAAAAGAAAAATGTATGATGTGAACAGTTAATAATAAAAAGAAATTTGCCTGTGGATTTGTTCTCAGGGCTGGTATAAGCTTATGTATATATACACATCCAAAACTTATTTTTTCTCAGGAGGGATGTAAACTGTTTACATTTTAATTTCCTGATGGTTTCATGTTGGTTTTGACTCTTCCATAATTAAAATGTTGATTATAAAGGGAGAGGCTTGATTTTTATGCTTAGTTCTACATTATCTTGCTCTCAGTTTTAAATTTCATAAGTGATTTGCAAAGTGATTTAAATCACTTTATGACTTAACAACTAGCTTTAGAATTACTGATTATTATAATTATCATTAGTGTAATTTTTAATATGGATCATTAGAATGCTAAAAGAGAAATAAATTTATTAATAAAAGTAAGAGGCATAAAATTTTAAAATTAAAAGATGGTATAGAATTACTTAAGCTAGAATCTAGTGTGAGTTAGCAACCACATCTTTATGGCACTTCTGAAGTTTTAATGGAAAGAACCTGAAAGATAGATAACCCTTGCTTTGCTATTTTCCATTTCAATCACTGGGCTCAGAGATGATATTACTGTTATGTGTTTTGGAAAGATTACTTACGTAAAAATACATTTTAGTGGGTATTGTCATTATTTCAGTTATGAAGACTATATTGCTACTCCATAACATTTAAAATGAACTGTTTCCATTTCTGCCATTTTGTAAAACAGTTCTGCTAAAGTGATTAATGGGGGCTGGAGATGGAAAGAATTAAAGCCTAAAAGAAAAGACTGGGGCAGAGATCAAGCTTGCATCCTGAGTGTTTCTTACTGCATTTGGATATAAAGATAATAATACTGTGGAAACATACAGAGAATAAAAACCCACAGTATCTTTTCCTTTTTCCTGGCTATACTGAAAAATCTTAATAAGAGGAAATAGAATGATTCTGTAGAGTCTCTTAAAAGGAATGCAATTGGATCTTTTTGTAGGTGTAGATCTGTTTTCCTTCTTGAGAAATAAGTTATGATAGCCTCTTCATTTTATTTTTTTTTATTGGGCCCATCAGGGAAGACCCTTGTAGGAAAGATCTGAATGGAAGAACTATCCATGTCCAAGTAATCAAGTAATCTCTGGTCAGGTTTTTTGTTTGGTTTGGTTCTTTTTGTTTGGGGTTTTTTTTTTGCATTAATGATGTAAGTAAGCAAATTTGGTATTTAAGTGAAACGGATGAAGTAGGTAAACTATTATCAATTAGGTAAATAAAGTTTAGCTCTTTCTATAATTGCCCTCAACTTAAACCATTGCCACAGCCCTTTAAAGTGAAGAGTCTCCCTTTTCTCTAAAGAAACCCTATCTACAGGATACTACTGGGGAAATCCCTTTGTCATGGTTACAAAAGGATCACACTCTTGTGGTACCTAAGCAGGATCTGTTGGACAGCAAAAAAGGGCAAAGAGTATGGCAACACAGTCCGTGGCAGATATGAAAATGTTGGGGAATATGCTTTCCATAAGCTCTCAAGTCACTTCTGATTTTTAACAGGAGTGTTCTGATCTCTAGTTCATTATGAACTGCGGGAAAAAAAATATCCTGTTATGAATTATCTGAGCTTTGGCCTAACTGTCAAAGGACTGTTATACTCCTGTTTTAAGATTTAATAAAGCTGTAATCTGTAGCTCACTGAAGGTTAACAAAGCATTTACTTTCAAAATAACACCCCCATATACCTAGATTATTTTCTGTGCTTATTCTCAGGTCTCTCTCTCTGTCCCTCTGTAAAATCTACAAGGAAGAGGCCACTATATATATGGGCAGCTCAGATCACTTTGATTTACCTTTTTTCTTTCTTAATTGTTGTTTATTACAACAAGTTAGAGAAGCAAAAGCGTGGTTCAGCTATCTCTATCTTTTTAGAATTCATTATGGGTCTGTAACATTCTGGTGTATTACTTCTATGTGTATGCATGCATGCCCTTTGTGTTTTCATGTGTGTATGAAGCATACATATGTTTACTTATACAGGTACGCATGTGAATCATAGAAAGTCTTTCTTATGCTGGCTGCTTTTAATATCACTCTGTTTGCCCTCTGATCGTGATCAAGTCAATGTACAAGCCAGGATTTCCAGAAGCTTGTCCATATATTCAGATTTGAATATACTTTAAGATTTAGCTATAGAAACATGATATCATGAGAATTTTAATTGACTTTGCCTATGTGGTTGGAGTTGATTAATCTCTTTGAAGTAGAGCATCATCACAGAATACTAGAATATTTTCCGTAGTTCATTTTGAAAGCACCAATACTTGAAAAAAAATCCTCCGTTAATTTTTTTATAGATTGGCAGTTTTTATTCAGTTATCAACCAAAGGAAATGAAAACTGCAATCACCTCTGATCGACCTACAGCAGGTTAAAGGTATGGTGTCAGTATTACTGAGATATAAAGTGGTCATTTTCCAAAACTACCTAGAAACTAGAAAATACTCAGTATAAGAGGCAAAACAAACTTTCCAGTCTAAAATTGATGTAAAGTGAAAGCAGAAAAGACTTTCATATTTTCAAGAAGTCTTTTTTTTTTTTTTTCATTTGACAAAAAAGGTCTTTATAGTCAGTGTCCAACTTTCTCCTGTTATTTATTAGATTCATTTCCTTGGAAAGCAAAACAAATCTATATGCCAGTATAGCAGCAGCCTTCTAAGGTCTATCAAATTCTTAAAAGTACACAAGTCACCAAAACTTCTTGAATCTTCAGGTAATGACATAGTAATATTAACTATTTTTCCTTTTTTTCCACTTTTAGAAGTATTATCTGTTTTCCTATTTTTCCCCAATCCAGGGTCTTAATCAATGGCAATGACCATGGCATTGCCATGTAGTCATCAGCACGAATGACATGTACTGATATTACTTTGCATGTTACTTGAATGTAGCCATATGGTAGGGATGAGAGTGAGGACAGAAACTTCAAGAAAAAAAATAGTTTAACTACTCTAGTTTTATGTGAGCGGAACTATTCATATAGCTATACTTCAGAGTCTGTTGTATACATCTGAGTTCCTACATGCTGCAAAATGAAAGTAAAAGGGTGTGCAGGAAAGGCATGTATTGGAGAGGGAAGAAGAAAAGGAAGGGAGAACAAAGGACTAACCTAATGTAAAAATTATGAGATCAAAAAAGAATTATGAGATTGAAAAGTTGAAATAAAGAAAAAAAGCCATTTATGTTTCATATAAAAAAGATTTCTTAGCTAATAGCTGTAATAGCCTCAGGCAGCAATGTTTCAAAATGAAAAACAAGACACACTTTTTAGACCACTAAAATTAAAATGGTGACAGCCTAGCAGATATGATATACTGCAAAGAAGTGTTCTAGTCTTCTGAGTAAGTAACTGGACTATGGAAATGGGAGTTTGATTTTTAACACTCTTTGCAGTTCCCTATCTGTGAATATTAATGATTTATTACTTCAAAATGGAAGTTAATGGAAAAGCCACTTGAATATTTAAAAACTAGATAATGAAATCAACAAGAATATATAAGTTGCTAGAATTTTATGATTGAAGAAATATATGACCCAATGGATCAATTAAAGTACTTGTGTCTTTTGGCAGCTAGTATATTCCTCTCAGTATTAGAGGAAATAAATGCAAGATGGCTTGATTACAATGTAGTGATGGAGTGTGTTTTGATTTGGGGGGCTGTCATTTAATTCTTACGCATCTTATGTCTTTGTTCTTTCACGCTATTTGAATAAAAAGAGAATGTCCTTTGGTGAGGTAGAATAAGCATTTTTGTTTATTAAAATGGTTGATTTTTGAATGACTAAGTGCTTAACTTGAATATTGGTAACAAGCAGCCTTGGTGGCTTTCAAAAAGTACTTAATTCTTGATTTTATTTAATGGATTTTGTCATGCTTTTTAGTCATACACTGTCTTTAAATAAACAAACGTAATTAAAAAAAGCTTTTCTGATAGTAATCAACTTAATTATGGAAACAAGCTTTTTTAAGATACAGTTTTGGAAAGGAAAGAAAAAGGAAATGACAGTCAAGAAAAAAATTGTGGGAGAGAACAAGCAATAGAAAAAAAAAGAGAAAAAGAAGGCATTAAAAGCAGGACAAAACTAATAACTGTACTCCTTTCAAAGTGTCTACTGTAGGACTATGCCAAGTTTTACTAGCACAGAGAGGTACTCTGAAATATACCTAAAACTGGGTTCTTGAAATGGTTCTGGCATTTTATCCACACAGAACTGTACTGAATATACTTTATTATCTTTCATTGGAAATAGGCACTTGGTTCAACTTTCTCTGAAAGTCTCTCCTAGAGGAAATACAAGTCTATTCTTATCAGTTATGATTACCTTTCATGTCACTGTAATATAAATTCTAGCATATTTAGCAATATCAGTAATGTGTTATTTACGTGGGTGTGAGTTTTCACAGTGCTACTATAGATGCCTGCATGTATGTGTTAGCAGAGAAGCATGAAGTACATGGCACATTCATTTTTATATGATTTCTAGGTTTAAATGTATCTTGAAATATTTAAGTATGCTAAAAGTGCTTGAAATACCTAGAAGCTATTCATTAGTTTTTCCTTTATTACTTTGCCCAATTAATGAAAGGCTATAAATTTTATATTAATTTATAAATGCATTTGACCTCTAACCATTACAATCTTTCATGATGTGATGGTGACATAATATAAACACAATTGCTGGATGCCTGAATGAATTTTAGAAATATTTATTACTTACAATAAAACTGTCTCTCAACTCTAAAATGATACTATAAAAATTACAGTACCGATAGAGAAAGGTCTTTAGTAAAAAGTGGTTTCAGGCTGATAGTAAGGCAGAACAAAAAGGAGAATACAGGCTGAGTCTTGAAAATGCTAGAAGATTTAAAAGGAAGAAAAGGAAGAAAAGAGAAAAGATGAAAAGATCATCTCTTCAATACAAATTAAGTTGACAGTTTCTAGGTGTTGATCTGAGGCTCATTAGCCAGGTATATCTAGCTAAACAAGCTCTAAGGAGAATAATTGGTGAGACAAAACATAGGTAAATGTTGATGGATTAGCATAGAATTGTCGATGCTGACAGCTCTGTGTTTTCCAGGGAAACATTTGTGTGAAGTTAGGAACAGATGCTGAACAATACGGCACATCTGATTTCATGCTGCTCATGCAAGCTGACCCCTGGCATTCTGTGTGAGGTCAAAAGATTTCTGAATTTTCAGTCAGCAGGAACAGTGGACATAGAGGTTGGTGGCTCAAATCAGGTGTATGTCTTGCCTTTCAGCAAGTGTCTGATGATCATGGGATTAAAATAAAATCTAAGGCTCAGAAGAGAACACCTGAAATGCTAGTTGTTGTATAATTTTGCTGCTTTTTAAGTTGTGTTGTATAATCTGTAGTAATTTATTCCTCTCTTCATTTGATTATTCAGGATAGAAAGTATTATTGCAAGTTACTCTTACCGTTGAGAATTAATTTCAACAAAACAACTTGTAATGCACAGTTTAGGAAATGATATACAGAAATAAATTGCTAGAATTAGGTAGAATTGCATTTATTACCCTAAGCACTATAATTTTATTTTTTTTTAAATTGCATAGGAAAAATGATGAGTGTCGTGGTTTAACTTCAGTCGGCAACTAAGCACCATGCAGCCGCTCGCTCACTCCCCCCCACCCGGTGGGATGGGGGAGAGAATTGGAAGAGCACAAGTGAGAAAAACCCGTGGGTTGAGATAAAAACAGTTTAATAATTGAAATAAAATGATAATAATAATAATATGATAATAATAATAATAATAATACACAAAGCAAGTGATGCACAGTACAATTGCTCACCACCCGCCGACCGATGCCCAGCCAGTCCCCGAGCAGCAGCCCCCCCGGCCAGCTTTCCCCAGTTTATGTACTGAGCATGACGGCACACGGTATGGAATGTCCCTTTGGCCAGTTTGGCTGTGCCCCCTCCCAGCTTCTTGTGCACCTCCAGCCTTCTCAGTCGGTAGAGCATGGGAAGCTGAAAAGTCCTTGGCTAGTGTAAGCATTACCTAGCAACAACTAAAACATCGGTGCGTTATCAACTTTGTTCTCATCCTAAATCCAAAACACTGTACCAGCTACTAGAAAAGAAATTAACTCTATCCCTGCCGAAACCAGGACAATGAGTCATCCAAATAAAGATCCAATTTTCATTTAAAGCTTAAATAACTGTTCTCTCTGTCCCAATAAATTACATGCTGATTTTTAACATTTAAATACTGTTACTTAACCAAACCCAGTGTGTTTTAGAATCTAGCAGTTAACAGAGACATTTGTTTCTAGCTGCTTTCTCGCATGCACTTTTGCTCCAGATATGGAGAAAGGGATTTAAGATAGTCAGCAGAGAACTATTCAAAACCTGTGTTCCTCCATGAACTTCACTAAAACTAACATTGTTGGGATAAATTTCTTGATGACATATCACATATCAG